>NW_025111270.1:150619-222063 GCF_015237465.2 Chelonia mydas | reverse complement strand
TGGGAAGCGAAGAGGCAGGCCCTGGATTCTACCTCTCGGGAGCCCACAGCTCACCCCCAGACGGTCGCCTACGGCCTGGTGAGACGCTAGAAGGGGCATTTGCAAGTGGTTCAATTTCCAGCTCGATTTGGCTGTTGGTTTCTGGCCCAAAATTGGGAGGCCTGACAGCGTCAGCACTGGGCAAATGTGGCTCGTTGCTGCAAGAGTCTGATTCTCACGTCGTCTTCTCCCTTCCGAGGGATCCTCCGCGTCTCTCAGCAGCTCCTGGGGTCCCCAGCCGCTGTCACCCCAGCCAGGTGGCAGACTGACGGCAGGGCAAGAAAGCTGACGCCGAACCCTCTTTGCTGTTGGCCTCCGGGACATCGCAATCAGCTTGTGCAGAAACACACACAGACCCCACCCAGAGCACATCGCACGTCACACACACAACACGTCCTGCGTCGCACATCACACACACAAAACATTGCACGCCGCACACACAATACGTCGCACGTTGCACGTTGCATGTCGCACATGCAAACATAAGACATCGCACCTCACACTTCACATGTGCCTCTTCTTGTTTCCCGTCTTGAGTGTGTGTGTGTGATGTTGTGTTTGTGATGTCATGTGACGTGGTGTATGTGACGTGGTGTATGTGTGTGTGTGTGAGATGTGTTGGGTGTGTCGTGTTGTGTGTCATGTTGTATGTGTTTGTGTCTATCTGTGTGACGTGTTGTGTGTCGTGTTGTGTGTGTGTGTGATGTGTGTGTTTAATGTTGTGCGTGTGTGAGAGACCTGGTTGTGTGTGTGTGATGTGTTGTATTTGTGATGCGTTGTGTGTTTGTTTGTGTGACGTGTGACATGTTGTGTGTGCGATTGCGACGTGCAACAAGTGTGTGCAACATGCGACATTTTTGTGTGTGACCTGCGACACGCGACATGTTGTGTGTTCGACGTGTGGCATGCAACATGCGACGTGTGACGTCCTGAGTGTACGTGCAACGTGCACCGTGTTGTGTGTCTGACATTCGACGTGTTGTGTGTGTGACGTGTGATGCACGACGTGTTGTGTGTGCAGGTGTGACATGCAACGTGCGACGTGCGATGTGCAAAGTGTTTCTGCGACGTGCGGCGTGTGATGTGTTGTGTGTGTGACGTGTTGTGTGTCACGTGTGTGTTACATGTTGTGCTGTGTGTGTCATATTGTGTGTGACTGTGTGAGACGGGTTCTGTGTCATTTTGTGTCTGTGTGAGATATGTGTTTGTGTGTGTGATGTGTTGTGTGCCATGTTGTGTGTCACATGTGTGTTTGTGTGTGACGTGTTTCTGTGTGTGTGTCGTGCGACTTGTGTGTATGTGTGCATGTGATGTGTTGTGTGTATCCGTGCAATGTGCAACATGTTGTGTGGGACATGCGATTTGTTTCTATGTGTGTGTCCTGTTCTGTGTGTGTCGTGTTGTGTTATGTGTGTGTGTGAGACGGGTTGTGTGTCATGTTGTGTGTGTGAAATGTTTTGTGTGTTTGTGTCATGTTCTGTGTGTCGTGTTATGTGTGTGTGTGTGTGACGTGCTGTGTTTCTTTCTTTGGTGTGGTGTTTGTGTGCGTGATGTGTTGTGTGTGTTGTATTGTGGGCCGTTTTGTGTGTCGTGTTCAGTGTGTGTATGCTGTTGTGTGTGTGGTGTCATGTTATGTGTTTTGTGTGACGTGTGTGTAGTGTGTGTGTCATGTTGTGTGTCGTCTTGGGTGTGTTTGTGTGTGTGACACATTGTGTAACGTGTTGTGTGTGTGATGTGTTGTGTGTTGCATTCTGTGGGTATTGTGTGTCATCTAGAGTGTTGTGTTGAGTGTGTGTGATGTGTTGTGTGTCATGTTGAGTGTGTGTGTCTCCATGTGAGTGTCTGTGATGTGTTGTCTGTCAGGTTGTGTGCCTGTGTTGTGTTGTGTGCCTTTTTGTGTGTTGTGCTGTGTATGTGACGTGTTGTGTGTTGTGTTGTGTGTGTTTCTGTATGTGTGACATGTGTATAGTGTTTTCTGTCTGTGTGATGTGGTGTGTGTCATGTTGTGTGTGTGTGAGGAGTGATTGTGAGTGTGAGTTGCGAGGTGCTGTGCGTGCGACGCACAACATGTTGTGTGCGTCCGTGCTGTGTGCGATGTGCATCATGCGACAAGCAACGTGTTGTGTGTGTGCGTGCAACGTGCAATGTTTTGTGTGTGTGTGTGCTACACGCAGCATGCTGTGCGTGTGACGTGAGACGTGTGTGATGTACTACACGTGATGTGTTGTGTGTGTGGCGTACAATGTGCTCTGTGCGTGCGACACACACCACATCACACACAACACGACTCATGACACCACAACCACACAACACACACTCAGCATGACACACTAAATGGCACACAACTCAACACACACACAACACGACACACAACACATCACACAACACTACACACACACACACCACACCACACACACACCACGAAACACAACACAGCACACACACACTGAACACAAGACTGCACGACACACACACAAGACATCACACACACAAACGTGTCTCACACACACACGTGGGCAAACGCGTCTGGTTGCTGTCAGGGTCTGCGTCTCCCTGCGGGTCCAGGGGCCTGGCTGCAGCTCCTGCCCCAGCCCTCCCCCCGGGGGTGTTTGCTGCTGCCCCGTCCCATGTCCCGGCCCCTCCGGCCTGGGTGTGTGGCTGGTGGCTGGTCTGTGGAAACGCCTGTGGGATGCGGCTTCCTTCGAGTTCCCAAAGGGTTTGTTGGACTCGGGCACGAGTCTCCTTTACCGTGCGAGAGATCCCGGCGTCACCTTTCCACCACGTCCTTGCCAAGGCTCCGTGCGCAGCGGAGCCGGGAGGGTTTTTTCACCTGTGTTTTTCTCCACCATCCTGCCTGCAGAGGGAGAGCTGCATTCGGGTCTGACTGTGGTGTGTTGGTCAAGGTGTCGGATTCTCACTCGGGGCGGGAGAGAGTGCGGAGAAGACCTTGGAAAGGTGAAGTCGGGGGCAGGACTTTTCAGGTGCCTGTTTTTGTGGGGGTTCGTTGAATGTTGTTTTTTGCTGAAATGGAGAGAAAGGTTGTTGGCTTTTCGGCCTGAAGGCTTGTTGTGTCCAGCAGCCCAAACTGCCAGCCTTGTTTCTCCTGTTTAATATTGGACAGGGACAGGGTCACGTTAGCACCTTTGACTCTTTTGGAGCCCCTTGAGTCTATTGAAATGACCACAAAAGTTCCCACCCCCTGTGTGAGTAGCATGTGGGACTGAGCCTCTTTTTTCCTTTCTCCCCTCTAGGATGTCAGAAGCACCCTAGACAGGTGCATGGCTCCTTCCCCTTCACATGGCATGATAGTGGGCACAGGCTGAGAGAAAACAACTATCCCAGGGCCAAGTGCAAAGTGGGGAAGGTGACTGGTGGGGTTGGACTCTCCTTTGAGTTATTACAAACCCGGGGTTCCTGCATTTCCTCCAAAACAAAACCTGTTTTCTAAATCGCTTCTCTGCTAAGGCTGCGTCTACACTCCCCCTTGTGTCGGTAGAACGTATGTCGCTCAGGGGTGTGAAGAAGCCACCCCCCGAGTGAGACAAGTTACACCGACCTAAGTGCTGGTGTGGACAGTGCTCTGTCATTGATTTCCCCGCAGTAATAGGCTTCATCTCGAGCTCTGCAGAGCCAAGCCTCTCAAAGCCTTTCAAGGAATCCTCGGGTGCTTCAGGGGTGTCTGTGCTGAGGACAGCTGAATTAATGTGAACTGGCTGAGGCTTGGTTTTTCTCAGCTCAGGGCCCTGATTTATCTGGTGCTCTGGGTAGTTCCCCTGATCACACTTCCTCAGGCTCTTCCTTGAGAGGAGATTTATCATGGGAACTACGCGGAGAGGAATGATCCTGGGGAAGTCAGTGCCGAGCCTCCCAAATCTGCACCTTTGTCTTTGTTTAATGAACAGATGGAAGATCAAAGCATTGTATTCAATCCTTGAAGTGTCCATCCCATTTCTGTGCACACTGGACTTGAAAAGTTGTCCTTCTTCGTCTGTACCCCACACGTGTCCATTTGAAATCAAAAGATGCATAATGAGCCATGGGCTACTTCCCTATGACACAGAGGGTCACAAACATGGTAGTGAAGAGGACAGATTACTAAGTAATCACAGTGGGTTTCAGCCCCTTAGGATCACCTGGAAGGATTTTTCTTTCCTTTCAAAAGGGCAGAACCCAAACCCCTTTCAGAAGATGCAGGGAATCTTACAGTAAATTCTTCCCACATGGTCCCCTTTGTAAAGCCAGTCTGTCAGAGCTTGCCTTAGCACAAGAAAATAATGCCAGGCAGTGGTAAGCACACAAACAAGACTTTATTTACGAGCGGGAAAAGGACTAGGCTAGGCTAGAGAAGGGGTGGATTAACAGAACTCTGGAAGTGCTCCAGTCTCCCAAACAATTACATCCAGGAGATAATGTTGATGTTCTCTCTCCCTTCTCTTGCAGGGACAGCGATGGACAGCTGCTGCTCTCTTGACATTGGACGTCAGGGAGGGACTCCATGATGGACACAGGAATGGGTGAGTAGACCTAACTAAAAACCCTCCCTATCCCTCTTTGCGTCGTCTCTGCCTGGATGTTAGACCCTATCTACGCGGATTCAGTCCGTGCGTGGGAGTGTGCTTCCCAACCCAAACTAATATAGGAAATGGCTAAAGGTCACCAGATTCTTTTCCCAAGTCCAAGATGGCCACCTGACAGATAACCCAAAAGGTACATGCCTTTCTTCCCTTCTTTCAGGAAAATTTGGCAGGGGCAACCAGCATTTTACACACCCGGAGACTGGTGTTAAGGAAAAGTTAGCACATGTGACTCCATTTTGGTTTGGGGCCCACCATTGTTTAAATGCCAGCACATCATACACCAGGAGGAGTGATCCTTAGATACTGAATCCCTGTGAAAATCCTCCTCCTTGTCTCCAGCCTGCCTTGACTCCCAGTATCTGGTTTTTGTTAGTCTCTAACTCCCTGTCTCTTGGCCTTGATGTGAGGCCTCCCATCCTGATAATAAAAGTTACTGATGCATGGCTTTAGGACCATGCTGTGTAATTAACATACTGGTTTAGCAGGAGGAATGCACCAAGCAGGGATAGGTGGTAGATAAGAAAAGGGTTTGTTTATTGGCTAAGGTTTCCGAAAAAAGTATATAACCTTTGTATAATCTGTATTCAGGGTCCCCTCCTGGCTAGCAGGGGGGCACCACACTCGAGCGTAATAAACTTAGTGTCTTTTGGGAACTCTGCAGTTGTGGACTTTGTTTCTGTGCCTCAGTCTAGATTCGAACTGTGCGTGTCCTATCAGGTATAATTTGCAGCACTTGTGTGCGTGTCCTACCAGGTGTAATTCGTAGCATTTGTGTGCGTGTCCTACGAGGTATAATTCACAGCAGTTGTGTGCGTGTCCTACCAGGTGTAATTCGTAACACTGGATTTGACCAATCAGGGGACGTTGCGGGGCAGGGTGACCCATGCAGAAGGGGGTTGTATATCCCCTCTGAGAACTCCTCCCTGTGTCCTCTACCAAATGAAGTCGGCGTCAGCCCCGTAGGACCACCCCGAGAGGGGATTTGACCAAAGAAGGGAAGTGCTGCAGTGGAGTGACCTGCCCGCAACAGGATCCCGTGGTCCCTCTAAAACGTCCCCAAACCACCCTCTAGCAGTTGGCGAGGGTTTCACTTCCACCTTAGGCCATCTCAGAAGGGAAAGGTGTACCAATCCAGAACAGGTATAGCCCGAAGGTCTAGGCCATGGTTTCTTCAAAAGACATCCTTGGAACGAGACGGGCTCTTCTCCGCAGTGTTGTGTTGCGACTTCCAGGACGATGCTGCCAGCCACGCAAACATGGAGCTCCAGAGATCGGCGGCTTCTGGCCTAGACCTTCGGGCACTGCCTATTCTGATCGTTACGTTTCCCTTCTGGGATGGCCTAAAGCGTGTGTGCGAAACCCTGACTGATTAGCAGAGGACGGTGCGGGGATTTCATGGAGGGGTGGTGGACCCCTCTTGCGGGCAGGTCACCCCACCACGGCACTTATCCTGTTTGGTGAAATCCCCTCTCTGGTTGGTCCTAAGGGGCTGAGGCCCACCCCAAGTGGGAGGAGCTCTCGGAGGGTCATGTGACCCACTTCCGGATGGGTCACTCTGCCCCAGGACATTCCCCAATTGCTCAAATCCATTCCTGAGGCAGGTGGATGGAGATAAAACACCCCCAGATTGGTAAAGGAGTGGGGGGATCTCTTAGAGGGGTCACATGGCACTCCTTGCTTCTACTCCTGTTTGCATCTTGACCCCAAAAGTCTTATGTCATGGGGTCGGTCTCATGGTGACAGATGAGCGATGTCTGAGGAGTGAAGGGGCGAGGTCCCATGGTTGACATCAAATAACTTCCCTAAGCCTCAGGGTAGTTTGGCTAAATGCCCAGTGTCAAAATGGCTGCCCTCCCATGCAGTGTTGTGTGTCCCAATGCCCAGAGTCAGTGCGACCGTC
Organism: Chelonia mydas; assembly: GCF_015237465.2. Taxonomy (NCBI): domain Eukaryota; kingdom Metazoa; phylum Chordata; order Testudines; family Cheloniidae; genus Chelonia; species Chelonia mydas. The sequence goes on along the minus strand of NW_025111270.1, from coordinate 215,547 downwards.
CTCTCCGTCGGGGCTGTGTGGCCCAGCGACCAGGGTCCGTGCGGCTGCCCTCTCTGTCGGGGCTGCGTGGCCCAGCGACCAGAGTCCGTGCGGCCGCCCTCTCCGTCGGGGCTGTGTGGCCCAGCGACCAGGGTCCGTGCGGCTGCCCTCTCTGTCGGGGCTGTGTGGCGCAGCGACCAGAGTCCGTGCGGCCGCCCTCTCCGTCGGGGCTGCGTGGCGCAGCGACCAGAGTCCGTGCGGCCGCCCTCTCCGTCAGGGCTGTGTGGCCCAGCGACCAGAGTCCGTGCAGCCGCCCTCTCTGTCGGGGCTGCGTGGCCCAGCGACCAGAGTCCGTGCGGCCGCCCTCTCCGTCGGGGCTGTGTGGCCCAGCGACCAGAGTCCGTGCGGCCGCCCTCTCCGTCGGGGCTGTGTGGCCCAGCGACCAGAGTCCGTGCGGCCGCCCTCTCCGTCGGGGCTGTGTGGCCCAGCGACCAGGGTCCGTGCGGCTGCCCTCTCCGTCGGGGCTGTGTGGCTCAACGCTCAGAGTCCATATGTCTGTCCTGTCTCTTACGCCCGTGTGGCCCGATGGCAACGGACAATATGGTTACTCTCTCCCTCAATGCTGTGTGGCCCAACGGCCGGAGTCAGTATAGCTGCCCGTCAGTGCAGGGCTGTTTGGCTGAGAGTTCAGAGGCAAGATGGTTGCCCCTCCTCTTGGGGCTGTGCAGTCTAGTGGGTTAATGGGGATGTGGGCAGCCACCAAAGTATGGATGGCAGCCAGTGCAGGTGGACCCAGGCCCTCGTTACTGCACCGGCTCCTCACCCAGGGCCTCGTCCATGGCCAATGTGTTTGCCATTGAGTCAGTGGGGATCCAGCCTGGGGGTGACAATGGCTAGTTCACCCAGGTTACTTCCTAGGAGATGTCTCTAGGCCATGGGCTGGGGGTCTCTGGATTCCCGGCGTGGGAAACTCCCAGAGTCTCCGATCTCCCTTGCATGTCTGCAGGCCCCCGGGGATGCGGCTGGGTCTCGGCGCCTCGGAGCTCTGCAGTCAGGGGCTTGAGCTGTTTCTGGACTGGAGCCTACAGTGTGCATCCTCCATTTTCAGCGGTCTGCCTAGCGTGAGCTGAGCTGCTCCCTTACACTCTGGTGCTCCAGTTGGAGCATGTCCGGCAGGGCTGGGGAGGGGCTTGGCTTTCTCCACCTAGACTATGGGGTTCTGTGTGGCTGGTTCAGCCCAGCACATGCTGCTCGGCCTCTTCTGTCTCCTCCTTCCCATGCAAAGCTGCTTTGCCGTCTCACAAGAGATGGGATCAGTGGTGGGCTCAATTGGCTGCTGTTGGCCTCTCGATGTCTGGAAGAGGGAGAAAGGGCAGGAACCCAAATGAGAAGAACAAAACCTTCAAGCAGGGTAGTTTTCCACGGCACAACCCCACCCCACTTTCCTGATGCTCACTGGCAACTTCCCTGAGAGCTGGCATTTCTTCAAGAGAGCACCCAACCCCCCGCAACCTCCGCTCCCCTGTGGGCTGGCAATGGTAAAAGGGAGTCGGGGAGAATTTCTCCTCTCTCCGCCTGGCTTTGATGAGTGAGGGAATCTCATGCGAGAAGCTGTGTGAATATAGGGCTCTGTGCAGTGGGATGAGATGTCCTCCATGGTGCCCAAAGGTGGGGTTGTCCTGCCTTTGCAGTGACTTCCTTCTAGTGAGAGAGATTTCAGAGATCAGCTCCAGGGTTCTGCCCTGTACCAGTGTGTGGGAATGGGGCAGAAGGGGGGCAATGGTGCACTCAGGAAAGGAGTAGGGCTAAGGGGGGCCCAGGCTGCAGCCACTAAACCCCTGCCTGTCTGGGGTGGGGGCGAGGTGGCTCCGCACGCTGCCGTTCCTTTCCCCCCGCCAGCCACGTCAGCGCGACGAGCACCACACCGGGAACCTTTGTCCCGGGAGCTGATCTTGCCTGTAGGCTAAGTTCCCCCGCAGCTCCCATTGGCCGGGGATCGTTAATCCGGCCCTTGCCCTATTCCCCAGCCTGTTCCAATCCTGCTCTTGACTCCTGACTCCGGCTCCAACCCTTGGCTCCCCTCGGCTCGGCCTCCACCACTCTGAGCACGAGGCCCCAGCGCCACTGCTCCAACCGCTGGGCCCAACCAGCCGTGCTTTGGCTTCTGACACCAGCGATATGGAGGAGTCGTTCACCTCGCTGCTTTCCATGTGTATGGCCCTGCCTTGGTCAGCGCTGGTTTTCATCTGCCATGGTGCTGCCCAGTGACATGGCTTTCTTCGATCCCTTTGAATTTCTTCCAAGTCTTCTCTAGGCCTGACTAATCGACATAATTTTGGGTCATCTGCTGATATCCACCTTGTTGTTCAGCCCCGGTTCCAAACATAAGGACATAAGAAAGGCCACAGCAAAGGTCCATCTAGCCCAGTATCCTGTCTTCCAACAGTGGCCAATGCCAGAGGGAATGAAGGGACTGGCAATCATCTAGTGATCAGTCCCCTGTCCCCCATTCCCAGCTTCTGGCAAACAGAGTCTAGGGACACCAAAAAGTTGAGAAGCGTCTGTTGTATTTACCACAGCAGGACAAAGAGCTCTTCGGTGTCGGTCCCGGTTCCCTAGTCGAATGCAGAACCCAACACGAGATTTTCAAGCTGCTGCAAATATTTATAATATCTGTTGAGGATGTACCACGTAGTCCTGTCCGATTTCAAAGGCACTTCGTGAAAAGCTGAAACCAAGAGGAAATGGGTTGAAAACCCCATGGTGCTGATGTGATTGGTACCTAGGAAACCTCCCCTTCCGATGGCCATTGTCCCCTGCTATTCGCTCCCCAAGATTCTAAGGGCACAAGAACAACAACTCAGCTCCTCCCAAAATAGCCCTGGACAGAGAGGAGACCCCATTCTTGCCTAACTTCCCCCTCTGCTGGCAGACACTCCTCCACACACCCGTCCACACAGATGGTTGGGGGCACTTGTTCTTTGGATGGAACAGGCAAGTGACAGCGGCAGCCACGTTAAACCATCCAACATTTAGGCCGAGATCCACAAAGGGATTTCGGCTCCTAACGTCTCCTGAAATCCTTTGTGGCCCTGTGCCTTCATTCCTGAAGAGCTCACAGGGAAAAGTGTTACCCATGTGCCCTCATGGGATTTCCTAGGAGCTGATAACCAATCTCGGAGTGAAGGTCCCTGGCCTGCAATCACTCCATTCCAGGGAGGGCAGGTGATGAATCTTTCCCTACAGAGGGGAATCGTCATCATCATCATCATCATCCTGAATAACAAGAGCCCTTTTCAATTCGGTCAGGCCTTCCTTTAGAGACTTTCTGACCTTGATGAAGACAGTCTCCCCACACAGCTCTAAGGCTACGTCTACACTAGGAGCTAGGGATGGAATTCCCCTGCTCCCGTGCACAGATTGTGGGACCTTGATGAAAGCTCGCGTGACCACCCTTCTTCCTTCAACGCTGTCCTTAGACTGAGAGGGACACATGCAAACCTGTCTTCAGGCCCTGTGCTGCACCCCTGTGCTTCCCACAGAGGCCCAAACACACAGATGTATTTCCTTACCTTCATACAGGCGGGAGATGCCATCTTCATTCACGGTTTCAGACAACAAATCGCAGTAATGGTGGATAGTATTTCGTAGACATACAATGAATACAATGGGTCTCATGGCTTTTCAGATCCTTCGCTGAAAACTGCTAATGATGCAGCCATTCCCCCAAGACACCCTTGGGAAATTCCAGACATTCCTTACATCTGTTCACAAAGCACATTCGAGAAAGCATCAGACACCCAGAAGTTATTGAGAGGCTGATTTCCAAAGGAGATTGAATTCACATCCTGCTGGTTTCCCCTAGGCACAGCCAAAGAGTTGTTGTGGGCGGGTGAAGTTGGTGCAGTCGATTCAGCTAAGTTGCTCCCATCATCTTGGAATACATGTTAATTCACACACAAACACACACACCCCATTTTAGGATTCTGGTGCTGTCGGAGGGAACAGAGCAGCCTTCCAGAAAAGGGCTCTGAAGGAAGCATTGAGAAAAGATCAAGTGAATTTGCTCTGCTTACCAATGAATCGGGCTGCTGAATGTCTTATTGTTGTCTGTGAGCTTTCCAGGTACTGTAAGGCCTGGAACAGGAATTTGGGGATGTGGCTCTCGTTGTTCTGCATCTAGGAAGAAAGAAGGAAGAAATGCACAATATAGAAATGACATGTTCTTTCCACAGCGAATAGTCCAGGAAAGCCAAAGCATATAGCCAGGCCATGGCAACCGCCAATATGAACCCATACACCAGAGCAGCACCCCTCTGAAGTTCCCATTGTGTTCTCCAGAACCTCAGCTTTCATTGGAAAAGACAAAAGTTTGAAGGTCGGAGAATTGTGGAGAAAAATGTCAACAACGTGAAGGGATTGTAACTCCTGCCGAAATGAGCCAGCAGAGAGCCTGGAACGGAGTCCTGCAGCCCGACCGAAGCGGATGGGTACTCAGGGTGTGGGGTTAGAAAGGTCTTCCTCAAGTTGCCATTCAGCACTCTCAAGGCACAAGGAATTCACCTACCAAGCAGATCCAGACACACTTCAAGAGCTGTGAGGAGCCATCCCAGGCCATGCTGCGGAAGAGCGTCTTCAAATGAGCCCACCTGAGGAAGATTGCGCAGCGGAAGAGCGTCAGTTTACATGACTGCAAGAGAAGAGGAGACCAAGAGGGTTCTCCCTGAGAGAGGGATAGTCTGGGGGACATGGAACCTTCCCCGTCCCTTGTTCTCCTGCTTTTTCCTGCCAGTGGAGATTCCTATAATTTGTTCTCCACAGGAGTGTGCTGAGGAGAGGAAAGGGAGAGTTGGCTGGAGAGAGCCAGAGCTGTCCTGTCCTTTGGATGGTTTGGGGCGGTTGCCCAGGGCCCCGTGCTTTGGGGGGCCCCGCACTTCAGGGGGACGCAGGCCCTGGGCCATGCCGGGGCCAGCAGCAGGACTCCCGGCCCTGCTACGCTAGGCCCCTCCTCTTTCCCAGAAGAAGGCTTTTCTTCCCAATTGTGCTGTGTGCTGTGAGGATGGATGAGGCACTTGGCTCCAGCATGGAGTGAAGCAGGGAGGAGAAGACTCCACTTGGGCAAGGGGCTCTGGCGATGAATGGAGTGGGGGCCCCAGGGGATCCTGGCTCTTTGCTCTTAAGGCAATAATGACCGTGGCACTTACCAGTTTCACACTCTCTTCCTGGTCTTCAAGATGCAGCAGCAGGGGGAGCAAGCAGTGGATAATTTCCTGCTGCACCAAGGGTTTGTCGGGGTCCTGCACCCTGCTCACCACGTTGCCAAGCAGTACAATGGCAGCTGAGCGCACACTGCCCTTCTCCTGGCAATGACACACGGGGTGGGGACCCCCGGTTAAAGCCAGGCAGCATCAGAGCATAACGCCACTGAGTGGTAATGCGCACGCTGCTCTGGTTCCCCCTGTGGGAACTACCTTGGGTGGCGGGAGCAGGGAGGCTACCAGGCCAGCGCCATAGACATCTTGTGTAGGGCCTGAGACCCTGTGCGGGACAGTGCAGCCCAGGGTGTCCCAGAGGCAGTTTCTGTCTGGAGAGCACAGAATCCTGGAACCCGAGAAGATGAGGGGAGAGGGCAGGAAGGCTGCTGGAGACTGGTGTGGGGAAGGGGAGAAGCAGCTGCTGGAGCCTGGCAGGGACTGGCTGCTCCAAAAGACAGCATTTCTTTTGCTCTTGGGTGCCCCTGAGAGCCGGGCCATTCCTGACCCACCTCTTTCCTGCTGAGAATCTCCACCTCTTTGGGAGCCTGTGTTCTCCAGACAGCTGGTCATCTGCCCAGTGCCAGGCCCCCTCTCCCCCAGGCCAGGCTGCAGCAGGGGCTGGGAGCATGGCACTGAGCTTGAGCTTTGGAGAGAAGAGCTCTGACAGGGAGGTGGCTCAGCAGGAGATTCCCCACCCATGGCGGGGGCACTCCTTGGAGGCTCCATGGCAGGCCTGAGGGGCGGGAGGAAGGGGATGGGGAGAGAGAGACAAGGGCATCAGAGACAGGTGGTGGGGGGAGTGGGCTTCTTTGAGGGGGTTCCAAGCCTTACATCATCAATGAAGGGGCGAAGGCTGACTGCAATATCCTGGGAGATGGAGCCAAGCCCCTCCCTGTTGAGGAGGTGGATGATGTCTGCAGCTTTATGCATGGCCTCCAGGACACGCCCTCCATCCCTGTCACAAAAGACGGCCAGGATTGCTGTCAGCTGGGCCCGTAAGAATTGCACCTGCCGGAATGAAGAAGGCAGCTCATTACTTTCCCAGGTGACAGCCTGGAGCACATGCTGGACCACTGCCACCGACGAGAAACCACGGAGGGCACAGCCCCCCAACGGGGCAGAAAGTCATTCTCCTGTCACTCTGTGCCAGTTGCTCACTGTCACCTTTGTCTTTGCTCACCCCGCCTCCCCCATTGCATCCGATCTGCAATCAGGGCTCAGCTCACGGGAGCAGGGAGCACGGCATGCCTTGATTTGCTCCGAAAGCACCTCCACCATTTGAGGGCTGTGTTTGAAACAACAAGGCTTGTGTGTGGCTCTCCCTCTCCTTTCTGAGCTATTTGATGGACATTGGCTTCCTGGGTCCCCTGGGCAATCCCCGGCTCTCACCTTTTCTGGCTGGAACACAATACTGCCAAGACCTCGCAGACTGAGCCTCCGTATGATGGAATTGGCATCTTTGGTCCAGTCCATGAGCTGTGCCTGGAGGACTGATCTTGTCAGGATGGTGTCAATGGAAGGACTCTGGAGAAACTGGCAAGAGCCAAACGAAGATCAGGTTGAGGAGCAGAGGTCTTATTGTGGGGTCTCTTCCCTGGACAGTCGTCTTTCCCAAAGGGCCATTTCCTCCTATGCAAAGTCTCTGGTGAGTAGGAAGCAAATTGCTGCTGTTTCAGTTGGTTCCTTCCCCAAATTTAGACTAATGCACAAGTCACAAATAAGCCCCCAGGGAAAGGGGAATCTCCAGACCTCATTGAGTGCCATGGAGAGAGCCGTGGGGCAGAAGAAAAGCAGAAGCCCAGGAAAAGGTGAGGAGAGAAGCATGGCCTTGGGGCACTGGAGAAACATGGCTTCTTCTCCCATAACCCCATCTAGGCACATCCAGCCAGGAGCAATCTCACCCTGTCTCTCCCTCCCTCTCTTTGCCATGCCCCGCAACCATCCATGTGCGGAGAGGAGCTAGCTGGCGGTAGGGCTGCTAAGCTGCTGACAATGTAGCCTAGAGCTTACTGTCCTGAGCTGCTCTCCAGAAAGCCCACTTCTGCCTGTCAACTCATGAATCTCACCTCAGTGCAGAAAGCCAGGGCGATAGTTCTCTGCTCCTCCTCCTTCCCACTCTGGACGATGGTGATTGCCTCTCTGAAAACTGCAGGGAGCTGAGGGTTCTCAAACTCGATCATGGCTCTGGAACATGGAACAGAAAGTCCCTTTTGATTCTCAAGGGGGAGAGAGCGTTCAGCTCAAGTTGCTGGGCTGAGCTGGCAGCCTGGAACTGAGGAATATTTCACACGGAAATCCCATTCCCAAGAGAGACCCAAAGAAGAGGAAACTTTGAGCTCCTACCTTGCAATCAGGCCAACCCCCTGCGAGTAGTGATATCGGGAGGCTATCATGTCCCAACCCCGATGAAAGTGGATGCTGGCAAATTCCTTCCAGTAGCCGGGCATGGAGAAAAGCGTCTTCACAGCCTCCACTGAGGTGCTAAAGACAAAAACAAACAAACAAACAAAGAAACAAAAAAGAGTGTCAAGCAATGAGATCAGCCCCAAGCATGGCAAATCTGCACAAGTCCTGAGACACCCAGCATGCTCAGCAGTAGCTAGCCTCCCCAAGGATGGATCCAGTGTGACACCCTGTCTACACTGCAGTTTCACTGAGTTTGGAACCAGTTAGGGACCCTGTAGCTTCTTCAGATGGTTGGTGTCATCACTCACGATGGTTGAATACTTGATTCTTTACTGTGACAGGTAAGAGGACTCAAGCGGGCATGTGGGTCCAGATCCTTTGTTGGTGGAATCGAGCAAAGCTCGATCAGTTTACGCCACCTGAGGTGTCTTCTGGCGCTCTCTCTTTCCCGTGCAGATGGAAGCCCCTAACTGTGCCCACAGAACCAGATGAACTGGTCCCTCTTCCTCCTGTCTGCCTGAGAGGCTGACGTCCTGCGGTGCCTGTCCCCATGTGCTGCCGGTGTGGCTCTGTCCGCGTTCGGGGAGAGAGGCCCACGGATTTGCTCAGCAGGCACTGAGGAAAGCACTGACCCTTTGGCGGGTGGCAGACGTGGATGGATGCACAAACATGGCTGCTGCCTGAGTGTGTAGGGAAAGCAGCTGGCCTGTGGACGGCGTCAGATGAGCGAGTGTGACTCACAAGAATGCACGGCTCTCAACCCTTTTCCCTCAAGAGAGACCTGCTCCCAACTGAGCCTGGGCTAACGACAGCACCCGAACAACTGATGGCCATGAACAGCCCCCATGTGTTTAGCCAAAGAAATCTGTTCTTCCTTTTCCTTTCAGTCATTACCTTAGGGGGCTGAGGCAGCTGGATCCCTCCTCGGGGCTGGATGTCTGCCTGGCCATGTAGGTCCCTGGCAAGTGCAGATCCAGCACGTACTGCACTTGCCTGACGCAGAGAATGAGCAGCTGGGGATACATTTGCAGGATGGCTTCTCGGTATCCCCGTAGGAAAAGGAGCTCATAAATGGTCTTCATTGCCTGGAGGGGGGAAAGAATTTCACTCAGCTCTCCCAATCTGCCACCTGCCCCCATTGCCATTCGCTCTTGTCCTTTTGTCATGTCTCCTTTCCTCTCCAGCGTATTACAAAACAGTATTGGCTTCTGAGAGGGGTGGGGACATTTGGAGGCTCCTGAACCTTCCCCCATTCCTGGAACGGAAGCAGGATGGAAAGATGAGAAGAGTCTGGATGACGTTATTCCCCATGATTTCTTTTTCTGGTGCAGAGCCTGTGCTTTGGCTTTCCAGCCATGACTGGAAGGGCTGAAACCATCCTGAGGAGATCCGTTCTCCTAGGCCCAGTGTTCCTGGCCCAGTCAAAAGTACTGGACTTCTCAGGATGCCATGTTGGGAAGATTTCTAGCCACAGTTTACAGAGCCAGAAAGCTGGAGACTTCCAAGAGGCACCTGAACTGCACCTGCTCACTAAAGGGCCATCTGGAGCAGAAGACAACTGAGCCAGGGTACCAGCAGATAAACCACTTCAGATGTGTAACTTTGACCTGGGGGAAACTTTACTGACACCTCTTTGGTTTGATTGGAAGTGGCGAGGACACACTAAGGCCTGGTCTACACTCCAGAGTTAGGTCAACGCAAGGCCGCTCACTCTGCATCCCCCTAAGGATGGAATTTCCTTCCCGTCGTCAGAAATGCCCCTTGGTGCCAAATTCGTAACTCCACCTCCACAAGTGGCAGAGAGTCCAGGTCGATGCAGTTAGGTCGATGCAGCGTCAGTGCAGACACCGCGTCGCTTTCGTCAACTGGCTTTCAGGAGCCTTCCCACAATGCCCCACCCTGACCCTACAATCAAGACAAGCCCTTCTGGTGAGGACGTGCACTGCCGACACAAGCAGCAAAGTGCGGACACACACCAGGGATGGAATCGCTGTGGCGGCTGTCTGCCCATTTAAGTTAGGTCGGCTTCAATGTGTGGTGGAGCCATGGCCTGAAGCTAAGAAGAGGTGAAACTCGCACACACACACAGATGCACCATCTTCCCTGTGCCTCTGGCGGGTTCGCAAGGTGACATCTCAAATCTCACTTACAGCTAGAGACACATGGCTGCTCTTCTCCTCCCGGCGTCTCTGCTGGAGCTTGTCCAGCAGCTGCTGCAGCACCTCCCTGCTGAGCTGTGGTTCTTCACCCAAGGCCTTCCACAACTCAATGGCACATCTGCAAATTCAGAAACACACGTCAGAGCTTTCCTGCTTGGCCATCTCTTGCCCTCCCCAGGGAGAGGCTTGGAATACCAGAGGAGACAGCCACTGGTGCAGGGAGGCTAAGGCAGGGCAAGCCCCTTCAGAGAAAGTTGTATTTATTCCTTTCCCCTCATGGGTTCTCGTTTCTAAAGCTAACCCACTCTTTCCAAGACAGTGACCATGTACTGACCACGGAATGACCACCAAACTGTGACCCACAGACTGTGCAAAATTCTGCTCTGTTACACTTGGGTCAGTCCCGAGAAACTTGCCTGACATCATTGGAGTTACTCTGGCTGTTTGGGGGTCTAACGGAGAGCCAGCGTTTGGCCAAGTGTCTCTTAGCAGGTGAATTCTACTGCAGTGTGGTGGACAGGGTCAGAGAGTGAGTCAGCACATGCCCTGATCTGAGAAGATTCAAGAGCTTGGAAGAGGAGATTGTAAAGCCCAATGTGACAGAGATGGAAGGAAAGTAGGACTGAAATCCCCCTCCTCCATTCTTGCGGATCTAAGTCCTGCTGGTCCCCGCAGGCATCTGCAGAGGAAGACTGCAGATGGATCCAAAAGACTTCCAGTCATTTGACTTCCAAGTTTGGTGAGGAAGGTCGGAGGTGGTGGTCAAGCCCTAGGACATTGAGAACTAGGTTGGACAACTCAAGAGCAAATGGCCTGGAAGCAAGGTCTTCAGGAAGCTTGACTGAACTTCTGTGCCAATGCTGCCGAGTTTCTGTGACTTCTGAGCACAGCCCCTGGAAAGCACTGTGGCTGTTCCAAGAAATTCAGACCTGATTCTGAAATTCAGAAAGGTTTACAAATCAAACACTCAAAGAAATCTTAAAACCAACACTCTATTCCTCTGATAACTGAATTGGGTAAGAAGTTCCATTTCTTTCCTGCTGCTCTTCAATTTGCTCTGCAGTGTGACACAAATTTTGCTCAGGTCAGTGCAGAACTGCATTGCAGAAGATGCCAAGGAAAGCTGGACTTTTGACCTCTGGCTAGGGTTCAGTTGGATTTCATGGCCCCGAGGCACATGGGGGTTGTGTTACAAACCCCTCAGCTGGCTGACCCTTCCAAGTGATCAGCAATAACCAGCAGGACTGAAAGTTAACAATCTATTGAGGTGGAAAGAGGCACTCCCCCGTCTCAGAGCTATTAATGCTGGCTGTCTGCTCGCTGCACTGCATTTAGACTCTGGTTATGTGGGGAGGATTTTTTTGTTGATTTTCTTTTCTTTCCTTTTGCATCCATAAGGGCTGGAAATGTCTGTCTTAAGAGATTGACCTCTGCCCCACAGCTCCATAAGGATGAGTGCATTTTGTCACCAATTCCTCAGCCATGGAATAACTGGGGGGTCTGACGACAGGTAAGAATCCTGCACTGGTCTCCAGGGGATAGACAGATGGGCCTCATGGGCCTTTTCCATCTCTGCCTTCTCTCCTGCAGTAAGGAGCAGCCAGACCTCATGAGCCAGGGATGTTGAGTGAGCCCCCAAATCATTGATTGGCACTGTACTGGATCTGAGGGGACGTGGGGTGACCCATAAAAATCAGGACAATGCTGGAATTCTCCAGAAAAGTGGCATGTCTCCATCCCGGGGAGTGTAGGAGGAGGGGTTGGCTCCTCAGTGGCTGGGCCTGGCCATCTCCTCTTAGGAAGCGTGGAGAGCTCTGTGCACAGCAGGAAACTCCCTCCAACTGTGTGAGCCCCACGGACCCCTCCCGGCTTGTGGCCTGTCAGTAGGAGCTGGAAGAGAACTACTGGACTGAGGAGATAACAAAGCAGCTCCCTACCTGTGCGATGAGAGCGTGTGAGCCACACAGGTTAGAACCACGTCCTGAGGGTGGGAGCGAGCCAGCAAGGCCATGGCCCTGAGCACTGCTCTTCTGGCTCTGGGATCACAGCTGTTGTCGAGCCAGATTAAGATCCCTCCCACGACGTCTCCAACCTGGAAGAATGCCAGAAAGTTGAGGGATGGATTTATCAATGAGTGGCCTCCTCCCAGGGAAGCCCTCCTGGCAGCCCTGCAAGCCTCCTCTGACCTCGGTTGCCCATCTTGGCTGCTCCCTAAGAGGCTTTGACAAGTCCAGGAACCCCAGTCTTCCTGAGGTCTGGGTTAGCACCTTCAAGCTCCAAAACACGCACAAAACCTTAGAGTGGGCACAGTCCTAACTCCCCTGATGTCCCAGGGCCTTCCCTGCCATAGCAAACGGCTCTCAGCCCTGCTCTCAAGGGCTTCCCTCCAGGAGCCTTTCCTCCATCTCTGCAACTTCCTTTTAGCTCTTTCTTGCACAATCCGTTCCTCCAGACCAGTGGTTCTCAAGCTAGGTTCCATTGTGGGGCACATCCAATCCGACCTGTTTGTCCCTGAGGATGTCCCAAAGGGGCGCAGCTCTGTGCTGAGCGGGCCACAGGTTGAGAAGCACTGCTCCAGACCCAGCTGGTTCTACTGATGTATCCCAGAGCCCATGGCAGAGATGGGAGGCAGGGCTAGTTGGGTGGGGATAGCCAGCTCCCGGCCCCAGCCCTAAGGAGAACCTCCATACTGTGGGATTTTAAAATCTTCCACGACAAATCTTGAAACTGGGTCTCTAACCTCGGGTTCATGCTATGGCACGTAGAAGAGCAGTGTAGACAAGGTGAGTTGGGCTGGAGCCCAGGCTCTGAAGCCACCCTCCTCCCCAGGCTTCAGAGATCAAGTTCCAGCCCCAGCCCAGAAGAGTCTGCATTGCTGTTTTGGCCCCTCAGTGCCAGCCCTGGGAGCCCAAGTCCATAGGGCCAGGCTTTCAGGCTCCTGCTGCAGAGTTTGCAACACAGGGAGACAGACCCTAAAGGGACAAGCCACCCCCTAGGACTCTTCCTTGAGGAATTGGTCATTGCTCTTTCCTCTCTCGAAGAAGGAGCAGGAGCTACAAGGCGGGTGGCTGGATTCTGTTGACCTGTTCTGCTAGCAGGAGTTAGAGCCCTGCACAAATCAATCTGCTGATTGAGGGGCCATTTGTTAACTTCCCGCTGGGACCTGTTGGAAAGAAGGAACTCGGGCAGAGACAGGGATGACCTGCAGGAAACCCTAGGAACAGGCAGGTTGGGGAGGAAGTTCAGGCTGAGGATTCTGTTCATTGATTAGTCTCAGAGTTTCCAGGAAAGCCAAAGCCCAGGAAGGGAATAAGTCTGCACTTCCGCGCCACGTGCAGGCGGTCTTTGGAGAAGGGCTTGAATGTCACCTATCCCCGTGGCCAAGCGATAAATGGCAAGGGGCTGAGCCAACCTTCCAATCCCATGCCAGTGTCCCAGGAATGGTTTCCGAGGAGAGGAACTTCTCCCATCCCCCTCTCTGCGCAGCATCCCCCTGCCCCATTGCGGGAGTCTCTTACTCTCTCCATCTTGTCTCCGTGGAGAGATACGATGGCCCTCAGCTCTTCCTCCGCGGCTCTAAATCTCTGCAGGGTGGGTGTTGTCAGACCCTTCACGGCTGCCATCAGCAGGGCATGGAGCGGGGCTGAGGAAGGGTGCTCCCTGGGGGTCTGCAAAGAACAGGGACAAAGCCAGTTGGGATTGAGTATTTCCCTGGGGCAGCTGCCCTGGAACAGTCTGTCCCCGGGGGAGGCTGGCAGTGCCGAGGGAGCGTGGAGACTCCGGCTGAGCCCTTTTCTTCAAAAGCCTCCCCAGGTGCTAAGGTTTCCTCAGCCTTTTGTCCCCTCTCTGGCCCCCTCTCCTGAGAAGAGACGGGAGCCTCTCGGGCAGTGCTGGGGCCCCAAGGGCCACCCCGTTTCCTCCCTCGCTAGCCCCTCCTCGCAGGAAACCCCGCCTTTGCTGAGAAAGCCTCAATGTCCTGCAAAGCCCATTCGAGTTGCTCCTTGAGTGTCACCGAGGGGGTCACTGGAGAACCTGCCCCATGTCCCATCCCACCCCGAGCGCCTGAGGAGATTGTCTCAGCAACTCTGGCAGCCCACAGTGTCTGCGAGGAAGGGACTGAGAATAGGGCCCAAACGGAAACGCCCTCTTCCTTCCCCACCTCGCAGCCTGTGGGGCTGCCAGAAAACAGGCAGGAATTGCCGTCAGGACAGAAAGTAACTGAGACTGAAGAAGCAAGTTTGCCTAGCTGAGGAGAAGCCCAAAGCGTGGGCCTCTAGGGCCAGAGCCCTGGGTGTGAGAACTCACTGGGCACAATGTTACTCCAGGGGGCCTGGTTCCAGGGTCACCTCAACCCAGGGCCTGGGGTGCTGGAGGCCTTTGCCCTGGTGTCTCAGGGCACCCCCTGGGGATTACTGCAGCTGGCCTGCATGGTGCTGGATTAGCACCGTCTGTCCTGGTTGCCAACAGCTGACGGGTAGCTCAGTGGTTTGAGCATTCGCTAAACCCAGGGTTGTGAGTTCAATCCCTGAGCGGGGGACCATTTTGAGATCTAGGGTAAAAATTGGGGTTTGTTCCTGCTTTGAGCAAGGGGGTGGACTAGATGACCTCTTGAGGTCCCTTCCAACCCTGATATCCTAGGATGCAGTAGAGCACAGCGGAGTGGCACACTCGCCTCCATACTCCAGACCGCCGGCGGGTCAGAAGCTCCCAGAATTGCAGCCTTTTGTATGCGCTGCAGGATGCTCTGTCCCGAAGAGGAAGAGTTACAAAGGTGTCTAGAGGCTTTTGTAACTCGGACAGAGCCCAGATGTTGGCAGGCGGGAGGGAACCTGGGACCTCTGGAGCTTAGTGCAGGAGCCTCGACCACAGGAGCGAAAAGCCAAGAGGCTGTTAGCTAAGGCTCTAGAGCAGACTCCTTTTCTCTGTGTCTCGAAGTGGTCCTGCTGCCACGAGATGGGCCAGAACCCCACAGCCAGGAGATATGTGGGTTCCCCCGACCAGGGCAGGGATGGGCCTGCTCTGATTTTCAGCCGTGCCTGTGTGCCATAGAAAGTGCATCAGAATCGGGCACCTGAGTCAGGCACTTCTGCCAATCCCACAAAGCACCTCTGGACTTCTTTAGGTGTCTAAACCCCTTTGTCAAAGCGGGCCTCGTTCAAGCAACCCAGATAAAGACTGGCTGGAGTTGATCACCCTTGACGAGTGTTTCTTTTCAGCCCCTGGGAGATATTCCTACACACAGCAAGGGATGCTTTCCATGAGCACGGCCACACAGCATCATTACCATCGTCATATGGGAGCTGCTTGTTAATGAGGGGCTGGGAGTGCGGCGCTCTTCTTCCTGCTCTTCTGGGCTTCCTTTTTCCCACTTCCCCTTCGTGTCAGACGGCTCCTTCTTCGTCCCTGCAGCAGAAAGAAACATTCTTAAAATTTTGCTTTTCCACGTCTTCCCCCTGGTTTACAGAGGATGGAAGTTGGGCCCAGAGCCCTGAAGCGAATTGCCCCGGGTCAGACTGAAGGTTGTTGGCAGAGCTCAGCAGAGAACTCCGCTCTCCTGACTCCTAGCTGGGGGCTTTGACCACACGAGGCTTCCTCTTCCCTCGGGGCCAGTTTCTTTTCAATGGTGTCGTCTACTCTTCCCCTCCCCTTGCACCCCTTTCCTGTCAGTGATGGGCACCTGGCCTCCTTTTGCATTGAACCCCCCAAGAAGGAATGACTCAGCTCTGGTACGGTTCCCAGCTGTGACCTGCTGAGACCTCTGGAGCATTTTCCTGAGGAAAGGGACCCAATCGAGGAGAAAAGAAATGATTTCCTCCAACGTCCAGCCTCTCTCTTCTCCTTCCAGCCTGGAGCAATGTTAGTAGTCCCCACCCCACCATGCCAGATCCCCAGAGGGGGGTGACCTGACATTGTCAGCTCTCCCCACCTCAGCCATGGACCTCTGCCACCCTCTAAATGGATTCCAGAGCTGGAGGTGCCCATCACTGTCCCATGAGACAGCCCTGATGTCGAAGGCTTGTCGAGTGACTGGTGTGAGTGTTCCTCACATGCTCCTCGCCAACCATAATGGATTGAACCATCTCACCTGTAAGATCCACTTCGTCTTTGTCTGTCGTCTCCTGCAGCTTTACCTCCTCTGCCTCCACCTGGGTCTCAGCTGCTTTCTTCTTCAGGGACAAGTGCGTCCACCTTCTTGGAGAGGAAGCTGTTCTCTCCTCACTGCTCTCTGCCATCGCGCTGTGGGATTGGCAACAGACACAGAGTCTTTTCATGCCTGACAGGATGGTCCATGAGCATTTCCTTCCCTGGGGCTTCTCTGGCAAGGCCTGTTCTTGGGGGCTGAGGCCAGAGCATGCCTCAATGGCTGCAGGTTGGACGAGCACTTTGTGCACATGGATCTCTCTGTGCTCCCGAGAGGCGAGTCTTTGGAAAAAGGAACGAAGCCTGGAATAGAAAGAAGGAGGAAATGGGTTTTTCTGTCCTTCTCGAAAGGAAGGGAATTAGTTTGCCCAGGATTCCCAGATCCACGAGAGTGGTCTTTTGAAGCCATCTGCTCCTCTAATAGCCAGGACTGGTTGCTGCAACCAAGAAGATAAGCAACACAAGACCGCCCAGACTGGGTCAAACCAAAGGTCCATTTAGCCCAGTACTCTGTCTTCTGACAGTAGCCAGTGCTGAGTGCCCCAGAAGGAATGAACAGCGAATCATCAAGCGATCCATTCCTGTTGCTCATTCCTGGCACCTGGCAAACAGAGGCTAGGGATAGAAAGAGCAAAAGGTCAGTTTCTATGTTCTTTGCTCATTGCCTGGGCCTAGTTGCCAAAATGCTTCCTTCTTAACCCCACTCCTTTGTGCACAGAATGTTGGGACTCTGGGAACAGATCGGGCCAAGCTGAAAACCAAGAAAGCTCTGTTCCCAGAGAAGCCAGGAAAAGGAAGAAAAGATTGTCATCTCGAGGGTTTGAGGGTCTGGAAGGATGAATTAGTAGCTGCAAATATGTTGACTTCTTCTCAAGTATTTGAAAATCTGGAATGTATTAGCATGGGGGAAAGAATCAGTCAACTTGAAATGAAGAATGACCCATATTATTTCCAACATCCAGTCAGAAGTTAGGCCTCCAAAACAAGGACAAAGAAATCACAGCGAGACCCATGACAAATGTAGGCGACAGTTGATTGAAACCCCTTTCCTGGAAAGGAATTGCGGGTGCGGGGGGGATCGACACATCTCTTTTCTATAGCCCAAGGGGGTAGAGTAGAATTTGTAGAGAGTTTTGAGATCTATTGCCGTGAGATTGTTTCTGAGAGAACTACCAAGATGACAGCCAGGGGATGGGAGTGGAGCTGTATCACTTTCAATATCTTAAGATTCATTTCTTCTGCATTATTTGAGCTCATTTATGTGCATTTCAATCATGTAAATTCTGAGATCGATATTCTCTCAATACACATTTCTTTGGCAGTCATGACAGGAGACAAAGGGTTTCTATTCCCAACTTGAAGGCAAGGAGTGCATTAGGGGCAACTCCAAGGGAAGATATTTATGGAGATATCAATCTAACTTCTACACGAGTTTTGTTATCTTCCCTTTTGGTTCTATCCCTGGAAATTCCCCCCGACTAGTCTGCTGAAAGATAAAATCATCTAAATCTGCCTCCAAAGAACCTGACAGGCTGAAGCAGGAGGAGACCTGAGAGATGGCCACATTCAAATCCAAACGGAACGCTGAGACCTGCCTGTTGCCACACCAGCCCCCACCCGTCCCGAGGAGAAGGAGGCACCGACCTGTCGTGTGCGGTCTAATGAGCAGGGAAAGAATCTGGGAATTACCTTCTGTAAAAACTCATCCTTTTGTTCCTCAAACACCTGTGGAAATAGCTGATTCAAGAAGTTGTTGACAGAGGGATGGTCCGCGTCTCTCAGCAGCTCCTTGGCTCACCAGCCGTTGTCAACCAAGCCAGTTGGCAGACTGAGGGCAGGGCAAGAATGCTGACCCCGAACACTCTTTGCTGTTGGCATCCGTGACATCACAATCAGCTTGTGCATAAACACACACAGACCGCCACCCAGAGAGACACACCCCCACTGATCAACTCCCCACTCTCCTTCCCAGCACTTCCTGCCCACCACAGAACAGCTGTTTCATGGAATTGAGGATGCTCCGGGAGGGTCGGTTGGGGCGGGGACATGGCATACTTGGGGCAGTGCATGGGATTCTTCTCTCCTAAGTGCAGGGCTCAGCACTTGTCCTTGCTGAACCTCATCAGATTTCTTTTGGCCCAATCCTCTAATTTGTCTGGGTCACTCTGAACCCTATCCCGACCCTCCAGCGTATCTCCCTCTCCCCCCAGCTTAGTGTCATCTGTGAACTCGCTGTGGGTGCAATCCATCCCATCCTCCAGATCATGCACGAAAATGGTGAAGAAAACCGGCCGCAGGAGTGACCCGTGGGGAAGCGGGGGAGGGGGTGGAGGAGAGGAGGCCGACGGTGAGTGGCAGGGACCCCACAGAGGGGGGTGCAGTGGAGGAGAGGGGGAACTCATCCAGGCAGCGGTGGGCAGTGTGGGCTGGGAGAAGGGGCGAGGCAGATACAGGAAGAGATGGAGCACAGGCAGGGCACTGGGGCCCAGGCACCCGGGGCCTGGTCATCGTCGGCACCAGGAGAGGAGAGGAGAGAGAGAGAGAGAGAGAGTTGGCGAACACACGAGAGAAGACAGAGAAACATGAGAGCAGGGCAAGCCACTCACCACCTGGAGTCATCCTCTTGGATCCAACCTTCTGCTGTGGAGGAGACACCGTTCTTGACCAGAGAAATGAGCAGCTTCTGAAAATGGGGATGTTTTCTCCCTCGTAACCACAGCTGATCAGGAACCTTTTCTTACAAACCGAACCCTAATTTACAGGGCTTTTCTAGCTGGACTCAGGTGGGGCGTGAAGAGAGCCCTCACCAAACCAGACACTTATCTCACCAAGACTGGCGCTTGCTCGGCTCCCAGATGGAGGCCTCTTGCCTGGCATCACCAACGGTCACAGGCTCGCTGCTCTCACTCACGTTCCATCGCATGAGGGCAGTAGACTCTGAGGCTTGACTTCTTTTTCCTTGGTACTAAAGCCAGCAGAGTGGGGGAAAAACAAAAAAAATTACCATCTCCGTCTGCAATGTCGTGTAGTCTCTTCATTTCACATCTCCCGTATCCCACGGCTCCGCCCTCAACCCATCTCCCGTTCCTACTTTACAACTGCAACTAGAAGGCGCCCATTGGAATGGCACCCAAAATCGTCACTTTGCTCAGGAGACTCTGGTCCCTTCCTCAGCCTTAATCCCAGAGCCTCGTACTCAACAAGGAAGCCCACGGCCTGTGAAGAGTACGACAGGGAGTACAGATGAGGAATTGAAAGCACTGACCGCTTACTCACAGCCAGTTATGCGGGAGGCAGAAAGCTGACGACTCTTCACGTCTGCTTAGAAGGATGTCCAAGCTGCTCAGGTCCACTCCTGCCATATTCTCCTCCGGCTGGGGCTCCTGGACAATTCCTCTGCGAAAGCAGCTGCAAAAGCCAAGCATGAACCATCACTCCACAAAGCTCGATGGGTGCTGGAAATCTTGCCCTCAGCCCTGCCTCACTCTTTCATCCCATTCACATCGGCCCCACTCGAGGAACAGAGACGGAGTTAACACCGACAGTCACTGCTCCACTCTCGCACCCACTGCCCTGCATGATTTTCGTCCCCTCCTACTGCTTCTTGGCTTCTGAGACATAGCCTGCGGGGATGCACACCTAGCGTGCCTGCCCGTGTCCTGTGAAGGGAGACAGCACAGGGAAAGGCAAGGACAGAGAGAGAGAGAGAGACAGAGACAGAGTGTGTGTGATGGCCAACATACTAGAGGAGAGACAGAGAAAAACATGGTAGGATAGCAAGCAACTCACCTCCTGGAGTCGTCTGTGATGAAGCGGGACTTCATGTTTCCTCTGAATCGTGTGGGGGTGCCTCAGTTTCCCCTAGGCAGTTCTTAAGGATCTAGGTGGTGGGGTAAGGGTGTATGATCGTTGCAGAGCTCTGGAGGGCAGGTGTGTGCAGGGGTCTGGACACAGAGAATGGCCGACACCCTCTTTCCTGGCACCTGATGCCCTGGGCCCTTCCCCCCTGCAAGGTGAGAGCTAAAGGGTTGGAGAACAAAGGAATCCGGTGCCCTCCTGGCCGGGGACAGGGACAAAGCCCAGAGGAGGAGGGGCTGGGGGGAGTTTCAGTTGGGGGCTGGCTGGAGACATGGAGTGAAGGGCAGACGGGGTTGTCTGGCTCACTGCCCCCCAAAATGGACCCGGCTGAGGGGTCCTGTTCTCTGCACCTACAAGCTCTGTGTTAGACCATGTCCCTGTCGTCTAATAAAGCTCTGTTTTCCTGGCTGGCTGAGAGTCCCGTCTGACTGCGGAGTTGGGGGGCAGGACCCTCTGGCTTCCCCAGGACCCCGCCTGGGCGGACTGGCTGTGGGAAGCGCAGGGAGGGGCAGAGGAGGCTGAAGGCTCCGAGGTCAGAGCCAGGAAGGTGGAGCCGGGGGAGCTGTGTGTCCTGCAGACAGGCTGCTCCCCGAGAGGAGACTTCCCCAGAGTCCTGCCTGGCTTCCTGGGGAGCAGTTCCAGAGCATCGCCCGGGGACCCCGGGACATCCTCCTCCTAGATGAAACCTTCTGCTGTGTGACGGGTTGTGTGTGTCATGTTGCATGTGTTGTGTGTGTGACTTGTGTGTCGTTTTGTGTGTGTGAGACGTGTTTATGTGTGCGTGTTGTGGTCCATGTTGAGTGTGTGTGTGCCATGTTGTATGCCGTGTTGTGTGCATGTGACGGTGTGTGCCGTGTTGTGTGCCGTTTTGTGTGCATGTTGTGTGTGTAGGTGTCATGTGTTGTGTGACATTTTTGTGTCTCGTGTCGTGTGCCGTTTTGTGTGTTGTGTGTCGGTGTCGTGAGTCGTGTTGTCTGTGTGTGTGTCGTGTTGTGTGTGGGTGTGTGATATTTTGTGTGCGATGTTTTGTGCATCGTGTTGTGTGTGTGTGTCACGTGTGCCGTTTTGTGTGTCATGTGAGGTGTTGTGTGTCGTATTGTGTGTGGGTGTCGGTGTCATGTGTGATTTCTGTGTCATGTTGTCTGCCATTTTGTGCCTCGTCTCGTGTGTGTGTGTCTGTCGGTGTCGTGTGTGATTTCTGTGTCACATTGTCTGCCATTTTGTGCCTTGTCTCGTGTGTGTGTGTCTGTGTGTCGGTGTCATGTGTTGTGTGTGATTTTTGTGTGTCATGTGTGCTGTTTTGTGTGTCATTTTATTTGTGTGTCATGTTGTTTGTGTGTCGGTGTCCTGTGTTGTGTGTGTGAGAGAGACGTGTTTCTGTATGTGTGACATGTTCTTTGTGTATGTGTCTCGGTGTCATGTTGTGTGTGTGTGTGTGTCAGTGTCGTCTGTCGTGTTTTGTGTGTGTGATATTTTGTGTGTGATGTGTGTGTTGTCTTGGGTGGCCACACAGGGTAATGCACAAAGCATTCCCCTCATGGAGGAAGAGTGACACGACGTGGCCACTCAGGAGTAACACACGAAAAATTCCCCCCCCCCCCCGCCCCCCCGGAGCAACAGTGATGTGTGTGGCCAATTCAGGTCATGCACAAACCATTTCCTCACGGAGCAACAGTGACCCCGGGTGGCCCCTCAGGGTACTGCACAAACCATTTCCATCATGGAGAAACAGTGACACCAGGTGGCCAATCCAGATAATGCACAAACCATTTCCCTCACAGAGCAACAGTGAGAGTGGGTGGCCACTGTTACGAATTATACCTGACAGGTCACGCACACAAGCTGCTGCGAATTATACCCGATAGGTCACACACAGGAACTGCTGCGAATGACACCCGATTGGTCCCGCACAGGTCGAGTCTAGGCTGAGGCACACGAACGAAGTCCACAACGGCAGGGTTCCCAAAAAGACTAAGTTTATTTCCCTCGAGTGTGGTGCCCCCCTGCTAATCAGAAGGGAACCCCGCATGCAGGTTATACAAAGATTATAGACCTTTCAGCAAAGCACGTTGCCCTCGTGCATCAGAAACCTTAGCCAATAGACAAACCCTTCCCTTACCTACCACCTATCCCGGCTAGGTACATTCCCCGCGCTAAACCACGACTTCAACTACATTGCATGGTCCTAAAGCAATGCACCAGTAACTTTTCTTATCGGGATGGGAGGCCCACATCAAGGCCAGGAGGCAGGGAGTTAGGAACAGACAAAGAACAGAAACCGGGAGATAAAACAGGCTGGAGACAAGGGCGGGGGGGCGGAGGATTTTCACAGGAATGCAGTATCTAAGAAACACTCCTCCTGGTGCGTGATGTGCTTGCTTTTAGACAATGGTGGGCCCCAAACCAAAATGGAGTCACATATGCTAACTTTTCCTTCACACCACTCAGGGTAATGCACCAACAATTTCCCTCGTGGAGCAACAGTGACACCGGGTGGCCCCTCAGGGTACTGCACAAACCATTTCCATCATGGAGAAACAGTGACACCAGGTGGCCAATCCAGATAATGCACAAACCATTTCCCTCACAGAGCAACAGTGAGAGTGGGTGGCCACTGTTACGAATTATACCTGACAGGTCACGCACACAAGCTGCTGCGAATTATACCCGATAGGTCACGCACAGGAACTGCTGCGAATGATACCCGATTGGTCACGCACAGGTCGAGTCTAGGCTGAGGCACACGAACGAAGTCCACAACGGCAGGGTTCCCAAAAATACTAAGTTTATTACACTCGAGCGTGGTGTCCCCCTGCTCATCAGGAGGGGACCCCGCATGCAGGTTATACAAAGATTATAGACCTTTCAGCAAAGCACGTTGCCCTCGTGCATCGGAAACCTTAGCCAATAGACAAACCCTTCCCTTACCTACCACCTATCCCTGCTAGGTACATTCCCCGCGCTAAACCATGACTTCAACTACATTGCATGGTCCTAAAGCAATGCACCAGTAACTTTTCTTATCAGGATGGGAGGCCCACATCAAGGCCAGGAGGCAGGGAGTTAGGAACAGACAAAGAACAGAAACCGGGAGATAAAACAGGCTGGAGACAAGGGCGGGGGGGCGGAGGATTTTCACAGGAATGCAGTATCTAAGAAACACTCCTCCTGGTGCATGATGTGCTTGCTTTTAGACAATGGTGGGCCCCAAACCAAAATGGAGTCACATATGCTAACTTTTCCTTCACACCACTCAGGGTAATGCACCAACAATTTCCCTCGTGGAGCAACAGTGACACCGGGTGGCTAATCCAGGTATTGCACAAAGCATTTCCCTCATGGAGCAACAGTGACCCTCGGTGGCCACTCTGGGTAATGCACAAATAATTTCCCTAACGGAGCAACAGTGACACTGGGTGGCCAGTCAGTGTAATGCACAAATCATTTCCCTCATGGAGGAAGAGTGACACCGGGCGGCCCCTTAGAGTAACACACAAAGCATTTCCTCACGGAGCACCAGTTGCACAAACTGAGTTTAATAATAATAATAAACAAAAAATAGTTTCACTAGAAAAGGTAGATTTTCAGTGATTATAAGGGATAGCAAACAGAAGAAGGCAGATTACTAAGCAAATACAAATACACACGCATACTAAGCCTAAGATCTTAAAGAGACTGGATTCAAGAAGTAATTTCCCATTCTAAATGTCTTTTGGCATCTTGAAGAGTTTCTGTAGCTTAGACTTCCCGTTGTTTCTCTTTACAGACTAGACTCCTGTCTTAGTCTGGACTTCCCCCTTCTCATTTCCTTTGTCTCTTCAGGTACTTTCAGCAGCCTTTCTACTGCCCTGCATGATTTTCGTCTGCTCCGACTTTTCCATGGCTCCCGAGACCTCACCTGTGGGAATGCACACCTACCCGTGTCCTACAAAGGGAGGCGGCACCAGGAGAGCAGAGGAGAGAGAGACTGAGAAAGTTGGCCAACACACAAGAGAAGAGAGAAAAATATGGGAGGAAGGCAAGCAACTCACCAGCTGGAGTCATCCTCCTAGATGCCACCTTCTCCTGCGAAGGAGACGCCGTTCCTGGCCAGAGAAATGAGCAGCCCCTGAAAATGGGGACCTTGTCTCTCTCCTAACCACAGCTGGTCAGGAACCTTTTCTTACAAACCTAGCCCCAGCTGATGGGGAGTCCCTACCTGGAGCCAGGCGGTCCGTGAGCAAAGCCTTAACCAAACCAGACACTTATCTCACTGACATTCGCCACTGCTCCGCTGCCAACCGGATGACTCCTGGCTGCATCAACAGTGCTCGCAGGCTCACCGCTCTCACTCGCTTTCCATCCAATGAGGGGAGTCAACTGTTTGGACTAAACCCAGACCAAGGAGGAAAAACAAAGAAGTTACCATCTCAGTGGGCCACATCGCGTAGGCTATCATTATACAATGCTCCCTTGGTGCTGGAAATCTTGCCTTCATCCGCGCATCAGCCCCACGCGATGAACCGAGACAGAGTTAACCCCGACAGTCACCGCTCCACGCTCGCACCCACTGCCCGGCATGATTTTCCTCCGCTCCGACTTCTCCATGGCTCCCGAGACCTCACCTGTGGGAATGCACACTTACCCGTGTCCTGTGAAGGGACACGGCACGAGGAGAGAAGAGGAGAGAAGAGAAAGAGAGAGTTGGCGAACACACGAGAGAAGAGAGAGAAACATGAGAGCAGGGCAAGCCACTCATCACCTGGAGTCATCCTCTTGGATCCAACCTTCTGCTGCGGAGGAGACACCGTTCCTGACCAGAGAAACGAGCAGCCTCTGAAAATGGGACCTTTTCTCCCTCGTAACCACAGCTGATCAGGAACCTTTTCTTACAAACCGAACCCTAATTTACAGGGCTTCCCTACCCAGACTCAGGTGGGGCGTGAGCAGAGTCCTCACCAAACCAGACACTTACCTCATCGAGACTGGCGATTGCTCGGCTCCCAGATGGAGGCCTCTTGCCTGGCATCACCAACGGTCACAGGCTCGCTGCTCTCACTCACTTTCCGTCGCATGAGGGCAGTAGACTCTGAGGCTTGACTTCTTTTTCCTTGGTACTAAACGGAGCACAAGGTGAAAAAACAAGTAAGTGACCATCTCAGTCGGCAACGTCTCGTAGGCTCCTCTGTTTGCCTCTCCCACACGGCGGGGATCCGCCCTCCACTCTCCTCCCGTTACACCTTGAGCATCACAACCAAAAAGCCCCTTTTCTAACGGCACCCCACAGAGTCACTCTGCTCAGGAGACTCTGGCCCCTCCCCAGGCTTAACCCCCCCGAGCCCCGTCCCCTGCGAGGACGCCCACGGCCGGTGAGGAGGACGACAGCGAGTGCGGACGAGGAACTGGAAGCACTGACCTCGCAGCCAGGTCTGCAGAGGGCAGAGAGCGGAGGCCTGGTTCCGCCTCCTTGGAAAGAGGCCCAAGCGGCTCAGGCCCCCTCCTGCCGTGTTCCCCTCCGGCGAGAGCTCCGGCACCATTCCTCGCCAGAGCTGCTGCGAGAGCCGAGCCGGAGCCCTCGCTCCCCAGCGCTCGACGGGGGCTGGGAATCTCGCCCTCGGCCCTGCCGCCCTCTTCCCTCCCGTCCACACCGGCCCCACGCGCCGCCCAGAGACCGAGTTCACCCCGCCCGTCCCCGCTCCGCTCTCGCAATTCTCTCTCAGTCCTCAAGGAGACACCTCAAGAAGGAGACTCCCTGCAGCAAAGCCCCGGGGGTCTCTGAGATCCCCCTGCCCTGCAGCCTGTCCTCCCTGGCCGTTGTCGTGGACTCTCTGTGAGGTCACCGCCTCCCAA
The DNA here is from genome assembly GCF_015237465.2 of Chelonia mydas. NCBI lineage: Eukaryota > Metazoa > Chordata > Testudines > Cheloniidae > Chelonia > Chelonia mydas. The sequence continues at coordinate 189,920 of NW_025111270.1, read as the reverse complement.
CCTCCTTTCACCAATCAGCTGAGTGCTGCAAAAGGCCCTTGTGATGTCACTGCCAGCCCCACCCCTGCCCTGCAGGGCTCATGTCCTGCCCCGAGCCGGCTCCTCTGAATGTTTGAGCTGCTCCCCCTGGGTCACCCCCACACACTCAGTGGTCGTGCAAGGGTTCACGCAGGCCACACGTGGAACCATCAGAGGATGCTCAATGTGCCGCACTCGGTTTTGCAGAGATTTGGAGACTTGAAGGCCAGAAGAGACTGTTAGATCATCTCATCTGGCCCCCCTACACATCACAGGCCTCCTGCATGGCGCAGTAGTGAGTTTTGGACCAAAGCAGACTCGAGAAAGGCATCTCATCAAGGGATGGAGGAAGCACCACTTCTCTTGGTAGCCTGGAGGAAATTGATGCTGTGGGGGGCAGAGAATTGACCCCAAGGCCACACTTGTGAGTCTGTATCATAACACACATGCATAACAGCACTGCACGAAGTGTGTGCACGTCACCTTAACTCTGATGTTTCCTAACGTTTAAAGGCCTGGTCTCCAGGGTGTTCTTTGTGCTTCTAGATCTATTGTGGGGAGAGATGCAATCATTTAGTTCAGAGTGGGAGCCGTGTTAGTCTGTATCAGCAAAAAACAAAAACAAAACGAGGAGTAGTTCTGGCACCTTAGAGACTAACAAAGGTATTTGGGTACATTTGATGGTGTGGCTGATGTGATTAGGTCCTAGGATGGTGTCCCTAGACTAGATATGTGGACAGAGTTGGCAATGGGTTTGTTGCAAGGATAGGTTCCTGGGTTAGTGTTTTTGTTGTGTGGTTGCTGGTGAGTATTTGCTTCAGGTTGCGGGGCTGTCTGTAAGCGAGGACTGGCCTGTCTCCCAAGATCTGTGAGATTGAGGGATCGTCCTTCAGAATAGATTGTAGATCCTTGATCCTGCCCTGGAGATCTTTTAGTTGAGGGCTGAAGGTGATGGCTGGTGGCGTTCTGTTCCTTTCTTTGTTGGGCGGGTCCTGGAGTAGGTGACTTCTGGGTATTCTTCGTTTCAGCAGGTGGGGATTGTAGTTTGAAGAATGCTTGATAGAGATCCTGGAGGTGTTTTTTTCTCTGTCTGAAGGATTGGAGCAAATGCAGTTGTATCTTAGAGCTTGGCTGAAGACAACAGATCGTGTGATGTGGTCTGGATGAAAGCTGGAGGCATGTAGGTAAGTATAGCGGTCCAGGATAGGGTGGTGTTTATGTGACCATCGCTTATTAGCACTGTAGTGTCCAGGAAATGGATGTCGTGTGTGGCCTCTCCTTCTGCCCCTCCACCCCCACGAACATGATACAGTTCTGCGGTGACCTGGAATCCGACTTTCCGCGTCTCCGACGGAAGGAATATTTCCAACACACCTCTGAACAACACACTAATCCACAGAGACCTTCCGACCAACACGACAAAAAGAAGGATTCTGCCTGAAGGTCGAAACAGTAGACTGGACTTCAACTCGAGTGCTTCAGCCAACAAGCACGGGCTGACGTGGTCGAAAAGCAGCATAAGTTGGTCCAATACCTCAGCCGTGCAGAACACAACACCGTCCACAGCCTCAGGAACAACTCTGACATCAGAATCCAAAAGGCTGACAAAGGAGGTGCTGTCGTCTTCATGAATAGGTTGGAATATGAACAAGAGGCTGCTCGGCAGCTCTCCAACTCCACATTCTCCAGCCCATTCCCCTCTGATCCCACTCAGGGTGACCAAGAGAAACTGCACCCTCTGCTCAAGAAACTCCCTGAAAAAGCGCAAGAACAAATATGCACAGACCCGCCCCTGGAACCCCGACCAGGGGTCTTCTATCTGCTACCCAAGATCCATAAACCTGGAAATCCTGGACGCCCCGTCATCTCAGGCATTGGCTAGGGGTGCTGGTCTCGCAGGGCCTGAGGAGAGAGTCGACACAGCCAGATAATCCTGCTGTAGCGGAGGCTGTAGGGGGGGACAGCAGGACGGGGCCGGGGGCTATCCGGAGCTCGGGGCCGCGCGGAACGGCTCAGAGGCCCCTGCCCCCCTTCTGCCCCCCCCCGGTCCCCACATGTCGCTGCCCCCCAAACCCGGGGAGCTGCTGCAGCTTCCCTCTGCCCGGGGCAGGGACTCGCAGCCCCCCGCTGGGAGCTGCCTGGGCCCCCCTGCCCCCCATAGGCTGCACCGGGAGCAGCTCCCTGGGGGCAGGTCTCCCCTTCTCTCCCCGGGGGCACTGCCAGACCCCCCATCCCCCGCTGGGGCCCCCCACCTGAGATGCCCCAAGAGCAACCCACAGCCATGGCCGGCTGCCACCCCACTGCCCCTCCCCACCAGCCCCCAGGCCCCAGTGTGGCCGAGCCCCTCCACAGTCCCCCCCCGACTGTCCTCCTCGCCCCAAACCAGGCTGCAGCTGCCCAACCCCACAGCCCCCTCCCCTCCCTACAGCCCCCCAGCCATGCTGTGTCCCCCTGGGGGTGGCCATGGTGCTGCCCCTCCCAACCCAACCGCCACAGCCATGCCATTGACCCAAGTCCCCTATAGCCTGTCCCTCCCCCACAACCCTCCCAGACCCAGTCCCCATCCCTACAAGCCAATCGCCCCCTGTCCACAACCCCCCTCTCTTCCTCCCACAGCTCGCACCACAAAGACGCCTCCAGCTCCCAGCTGGGCCCCCTCCCACACTCCTGCCAACCCACCCACCCCCGCTGGTGCACCAGGGTTTCCCCAAGACCGACCAACAGCTGTGAATTAAAAACCCCACAGTGTTTGTTGGGGCCTCCTGGAGCCGTGGTCCCTACCTGGAGATGCTGAAATCTCACTCTTGTCTCTCTCCTCCTGCCTCCAGCTCTGAGCCAGGCTCCGGACAATTACGTGATGAAGAGATGAACTGATGATAGTGGAAGGAAAAAATCAAAACCCAAAAGTGAAGCCAAAAGCGCAAGCCGGCCAGGCAAGGCAAATCACAGGCTGTTGCCATAGACTCCCCCTCCCCCTCCTCCAATAACCCACCCAAACCGGGACACCACAGACCCCATGGACTGCAAACCAACCACCTGGAAGCAGCAGCAAAAAGGCAGCAAGGACACAGGCCGACAGAGAGTGGAAGGAAAATCAAAAGGGAAAGAGCCCAGTCTTTGAAAGCTTTTTTAGTTCTCTGCACATGCTCCCAGAAGAGGATGGGGCAACCGACAGCCAAGCATGCTCTCGGGCAGGGAAAGAAAATCTACTCCTGGACCAACAACAAAGGAAAAGGAGAAGGAACGGGACAGTAAGCAGGACAGAGAGATTTATTCACGTGAGATGGTAATTCATTAATTCCCTGGGTTACTTCCTGGCCATTTCTATGACTTCAGTGCCATTAAGAAAACTGTTCTCAAAATCTCTGGGTCTCCTTGCCCTACGCTGTGGTTATGAAAGGTCCTTCTCAGCTCCTTTTACTTTCCTGCTTTCCACTTACTGTAAATAAACCATTAAAACAATTCTTCTTGTTTCTTCCACATTCATGTCCTAGTTCCAGTTGTTGGGGGCAGAGTCATGAGATGTGTTTGTGACACTCTACACCTTGGGGGAGCATCTTATTCTGATAAGAAGCACACGGGATCTTTTCAGGGGAAAAGGCAATACGCCGCATTTATTGAAAATACAACTGTAAAGATACGCATTTCATCATACACACACACACACACACACACAAACACACACACACAGACACACACACACAGACACGTCCTGCAGATGGTTTTACAGTTACCAGTTTGCTGTCGCTCTTGTCAATCTAATGGCCAGTTAGATTGAACACAAGCGAGGAGCTGGGCTCTGTCGGTCGCGATCCCATGCTCCGAGGCTTTGCAGGACTGAACCCAGAGTCTTACGGCAAAACCCCCCAGCTTTAGACTTTCGTTTACGGATTTTGCAATGTCATTCTGTAATCGTTAGTCCTTAAATGGGGTTAATCTCCGGGTTTTCGGCTGTTATCATTTGGTGGTTTTGTTGGCTTCCCATCCTTAGCTCTTCTTTGTCTTGCATTCAGGGTGCCTGCCTCGCCTCTGAGGTCATCAATGCTGCTAACATGTTTAGCGTCGGATACAGTGGATGTTTTCTGATTGTCTCCTGCTGTTTCCAAGTCTCTCACGTCTTCTTGACCATCTGGACATTTGTGATGGCTTTCCACCTTTATTTTGAACTATGCACACATTTTTCACTCACACCAAACAATTTGACGGAGACTTTCAGACAGGATAATATTTTAGAAAGGATGATATGGTTACTAAAGGGATTACAAAAGAACCTTAGGCAACTTAGTTTCCACCGCAGACAAGAAACACAACTTAATTTGTAATGCAGATAAGAAACAAGACCTTAGAGCAAATACCATAATGAAACCTTATCCTAAAACAAAAGGTGACCAGGACTGTTCTGGTCTATTCCTGCCTGAAATCAGCTTCAGACATCAGAATCTGGCTGATGCCTCTTTACCAATGGCACACGAGGCCGTTCCTTCCTGCTCTCAGAAAGGGTGGCGGGCAGAATATGGTCACAACCTACCATACATCAATCCATTTAATACATGATTATCCCTTCTCTTTCAGTATGCAAAATGCAAACATCAAATCCTCCTCCTCTAGGTGCCCTGTAACCCCCTATTCCTCATCTTGTCTTGAATTGTGATATTACACGTAAACCAGGCCATGCAAGGGATCAGGGGAAAGGTGAGGAGCTGTCAAAAGTCACGCTTCTCTCTGTCTAGATGTGTGTCTCCTCAGTGCTTATGAAATGACAAGAATTGTTCGGTGTTCACTGAAACATGCTGTAAGTTGTGGGATCAGCCAAAAATTAGCTTCCCCAGAGGTAAGGAACATCAGCAACCCCCAGGTGGGGTGTGAAACAGCCCATCAATAGCCATTGCCCAGCAAGGAAGCTCCCATTCAATGCTTCACCTGCTAGAAAATCACAGGAACAACACGGATCCACCAAGCGGAGTTAGGTGCCGAAACTCCCCGTACAGCGCATGGGCCACACAGGCACCTTACAATACAACTCCCGAAAGCCAGCTCACTGGGCAGGGAGCCAGCCAAGCCCTTGAATGGGAGAGACTGACGAGGGGGAGGTGTCCAAGCCCGACCCTTCTCTCACAGCACGCACCTGGGCTGTGTCCAGCTGCCTAGCGTAGCTCGGGGCGTGAGTACCAACCTCAGGGCAGAGTGTTACACACCAGGGCACACACCCCATGGGGATTGGGAGCTCGATAGTTTGATTTCACCCACCAAGAGCCAACTCCCCAGGCAGGGCAACAGCCTGAAGAGGGAGTCCCAGACACTCCCCTTGGGCACTCTGCTCTGTCCTGCCACGGAGGCAAGCCTGCCTTTGGGCTCGATCTGTGGCTCAGGGAGGCCTGAGCATGAGCTGGTGCTGCCAGCATCACCCCCCCACTGTCTGCAAGGGAGGAAGGATTGAACCAGGGTCCCCATGTTTCAGGTCAGTGTGTGGAGCACGGTGCTGTGGTGGGGCTCTCTCCCGCGCTCCTGTGGAAGTTGGTTCCCTGCGGCTAAATAATGAAAGAGCTCCGGCCGGGGGATTGGATCACCGGGGTTTCCTAATTCTGACCTCTCGGGTGGGTTCCTGCTCCACTGGACAGTGTCATCCAAAGAACATTGTTAGAAATCAATCATGAAAAGATGCGGAACGACAGCAAGCCAGGGGGTTTCAGGACAGGGAGACCAATTCAGGCAATCAGAACAGCAGATAGGACACATTTGGAGCTCCTATGAGGCTCCAAGCAGACATGTTATAGAGACGGAAACTGGCCAGGAATTCTTGGAAACTGGGTAAACACTTATCAAAGTATCCATTTGCGTTATGCTGAGGGGATTCGGGGGGAGGGTGTAAACTATTTCCCTGAATCAAGTTTCCACTGGCAGCTCAGTCCACCATGTCAGCGAGAGAAGAGCTGCGGTCCCTGGGCAATGGGCCCCCCGGGGCCTTTAACACCACAGCCCTGGGGAGGGGGTGCTGAGAGGGACCATCCAGTGAGGAACACAAGTCCTTCTACCATCCACCACACCCTCTTTTGGAACGGCTGCTGATGGCTCACCCCATCTGTGGGAACTGTTATCCCCTCTACCACCCTCTATCTGGGGGTTTTCTCTTCTGCACCTATCTGGCAGGGCAGCCCCCCTGTCTGAACCCCTGATCCGCTCCCAGTTTTGTCCCTCTGCCCAGCCCTCCCCTCCAATTTCCCCCCTTCAGGGGGATTTCCCCTGCCTTTGGTTGCAGGGAGCAGATGCTGGAGGTGAGTGAGGGCAGCAACTTGCAGATGTCACTGAGCAGGTGATAAGAACAGAAGAGCAAAGAACGGCCAGACGGGGTCAGACCAAAGGTCCATCTAGCCCAGTGTCCGTCTGCCGACAGTGGCCAGTGCCAGGTGCCCCAGAGGGAATGAACAGACAGGAATCATGCCGGGATCCATCCCTTGTCGCCCCTTCCCCAGCTTCTGACAAACAGAGGTTAGGGACACCATCCCTGCCCATCCTGGCTAATCGCCATCGATGGACCGAGCCGCCAGGAATCTCTCTAGTTCCCTGTCGAACCTTTTGATCCCAGGACCCCGCTCAGGAACGTAGAAAGTTCTAATAAAGAAGCAGCTTCTGATACCAGGGGACTCCTCTTCCTCCTCCCCTCCCGTGGGGATGAGCAGCCCCCCCAGCTGTCTCTCTGCCCCGGCCCCCTATACCTCATCACCCCTTCAGCCTCCCTCCAAATGTTCCCTTCCCCTCATCACCTCTTCAGCCCCCCTTCAGCCTCCCCCAACTTCCCTGGACCCCTTCCCCTCATCGCCCCCCTCAACCTTCCCCCCCTCCTAGGCTCCTCCCCAGCTGCCCTTTCAGTCTTTCCCCCCTACAGCCAACTGCCCTCCTTCAGCCTTACCCCCAAAGCCCTCACCTAGCTGCCCCACATACCCCCTTTAGCCTCCCTCCCCCGCAACTGCCCCTTCACCCCCTCACCCACTCCCCTCCCTCTGCCTCTCCCCAAATTCCCAGCTCCACCACGCTGAGGTTCCCTTCCCCACAACCATCCGCTTCCTTCCCATGGGGAACAGGAAATGCTTCTGAAAAAACCTCTTGTAAAGTAAAAAGTAAAACAATCCAAGCAAGCCCCTCCCTTGCTTTGTGCTGGGCGCCCAGCTGGGGGTTTGTGTGTGTTCGGCTGAGGAGGGGTTGTTCTGAGCACACTCCCTTCAGGGAAGGGGTGGAGTTGGCCAAAGGGGCACCTTGAATCCTTAGCAGAGAATTCCTTTCTCCACGATGTTAGCTGAGCGTTGCTGTTCAATGTCACCTGACGAATGCAGCATTTGAAACAATCTGACGGTAAATCCCTTGCCCTCTCAGTTGCTGGAGTTCTCACACCCTCCGCTCTTGGGAGCTCACCACAGGACACGGCGTCTTATTTCCAGAGCATCTTGGAGATTAGACGGAGGAACCTGCACCCCAAACCCCTCATCCTCAACCCCACCCCAGAGCCCGCACCCCCAGCCGGACCCCTCACACTCTTGCACCCCAACCCTCTGCCCTAGCCCTGAGCCCCTCATCCCTGGCCCCACCCAACAGCCCACACCCCAACCCTCTGCCCCACCTGAGCCCCCTCCCACACGCCGAACCCTTCAGCCTACCACACAGCGTCCATGTGCAGAATGAAGTTTGGAATGTGCAGCAACGTACAGGGGAGGGGTCACCCCTCATCTCCATATTGGTGCACAGAACAACATTCATTCCGCACCGTTACCCCCAAATCTCTGTCAGGAATAATAAGGAGGTGACATTTTCAACAGGTCCGACTCCTACCAGCATCTATCAACTGGGAGCATTAGAAATCTCTGTGCCTCCCACCCATGTTGCACTGAAATAAAGGATAGAAAGAATATAACCTTAAAGAGAAAGAAGATTTATTAAGGGATAGATACAACTGGGGGAAGATTCACTGTGGGGAACACTACAAATACCTACCCATAGATTCCAGCAAGGGGCATAAAGGACCCTTAAACTGTCCCTTGGTTAAACTAATAAATGCCCGAAAAATAATGACTCTCTCTCTGCAAGCTGCAGAAGGAGGACACCGACAACGGACGGTCCGTCTCAGGATCTCTGGAGCATCGGAGGATCTGGCTCTCTACTGCCGAAGCAGGAGATCAACAGATCTGGGCCGACAGCAAAGCCTCCACTGGGGCCTTTGGTGGATGACAGGAGTCAGGTAAGTATCCGAGTCCTTGACAGATGTTAGGAGCCGGAGTCTTGATCCGATGCCGCGCAAAGAGCCTGGCCGTGGCTGCCTCCATGGTGGACAGCGCCTGCGTCACCCCCGACCCTCCCTCGTACGCTCGCGCTGGCGCACATTCCTGAGGCGCACGCTGACGGGCCCTGCCCCCACCGGGCCCAGCCAGTTCTCTGCCCCTCCGGTTCCCTCAGGGACACAGAGTTTTGGCGGGAAAATGCCAGGAAGAAAGGGTACCAAGATGGAGTTCAAACCCTTCCAATCATGTGCGCCATCTTGAATTTCTAAACTCCATTCTTAATTTCAGCAACATTCAAAACAGAATATGACCATGTACCAAAATCGCCTTACAGCACACGGACATAACAAATTAGAGGAAACACTGCTCCTGACTTTCCACCTGTCTGTCACATCTTGAATTTCATACATTGACCGATGAGAATAAAGGGCTCTCAGGTGACCTGCAGACCAACAGTTGTTCATAGGAATTACTCAGCAAGCGTCTTAGATGACCTGGAACATTGGAGGAAATCATCAACTGCTAAGAGACAATTAATGGAGAGAAGCAGCAAGATGAATCCCATACTTTGGATTCAGAGTAACAGCCGTGTTAGTCTGTATTCGCAAAAAGAAAAGGAGTACTTGTGGCACCTTAGAGACTAACTAATACTTTGGATTGGTTGTGTCTTATTTCCCTGATTTGAAAAGAGACCAAAAGGACCTGAGTCTCCTCGCTGTGGATAGCCCCCTGCTCGGCCAGTCAGCATTGAGACGCTGAGGGGCGGGAGGCTGAGAGGTCTCACCAGATGTCTCAAAGGAGGGCCCTGATCACCATCAGAGGGGATCACTCTCAGATCCGGACCCACCCCTTTGGGAGGACCTCCCACATTGTGAGCAACCCCCTCTTCCTCGCCCACACTCCACACACACCCCTCCTTGGTAGAGGGAGGGAACCTGGGAGAAGGGAAAAAAGAAGCAAGAGAAGAGGACGAAGGAGGGAGGAAAGAGGAAAAGGGAAACCAAAAAGGATAAACCCCCAGGTCCCCAGTGATTCCAAGGGTCAAAGTCCGAGGTAGGAAATCAAATCCTGCCCCCTTAAGCCAGTGTTTTCTGTGCCGAGAATTCTGCCTGCAGCAGGTGCATCAGACCCAACAGGTTCCAAACCTCTCGGAGCCTCTGACCTTGTCCAAGGGAAGTTCGTTTTCTGGCACAACCAGGGGTAGGAAAGGAGAAAACTCCACAGAGGCTCCTCCTCACGCTCACAGTCGTGAATCCTAATTCTCTCCCCGGCCTCGAGGGGAGACGTGGAAAAGGAGACGTGTGGCAGCAAAGCCGGGGGGGTCTCAGAGACTGCCCTGGCCCTGCACCTCGGCCCTGCCTGGCTGATGTCGGGGTCTCTCGGGGAGGTCACCCCCTCCCCACCACCTTTGCCAAATGGGCTGAGTTCCTGCAAAAGGCCTTGGTGATGTCACTGCCCCACCCACCCCTCCCCTCCAAGCTGATGTCCTGCCCCTGCCCAGCCTCTTTGGAGGTTGGAGTTGTTGCCCCTGGATCTAGGGTTGCCAACTTCCGCACCCAACAAAACTGAACCCCCTTGTGCCGCCCTTCACCGAGGTCCCTGCCCGCTCACGCCATCTCCCTCCCCTCCGTCGCTCCCTCTCCCCCACGCTCCCTCACTCGCTCATTGTCACCGCTCTGAGGAGGGCTGGGCAGGGCCCCTTTTGAACTGGGTGTTGTCGGGGTGGACCTGGGAAGGAGGGCTGCCTGCCAAGCACCTTTGGGAGGAGGCGTCCCTCCCTGTCAGAAAATCATCTCCCTCCCTCAGCTCAGTGATGGCCTGAATTGCCCCTTCTCCCAGCAGAGCCAGAGGATTGGAAGCCTCACTCATTGCCACACTCAGTGCTTCCTACACACACAGACCCACACACACATCTTGCAAAGAAAACCTCACCAAGGAGCCACATGCACCTGTGGCTTCCCTGCACCCCTGCTCTCCAGAATCCAATCACCAGGAAAGCTTGTCGGGCCCAGAGCTGGCAGGGCGTCCGGTGCTGGAGTATTGAAGCTACAGTGACGGCACTGAGAGGAAAGATGCTGATTGAGTTAAAAATTGGCCGGTCAGGTTTCCAGTCCCCTCACAGGTCATTCCCTCACTCGAGCAAAGGGGCACATCTCAATTCTCAGCTGGCTCAGTCGAGCTGCATCGCTCTTGTTTCCACTCAGTCAGGTTTGAGGCCTGTTTCGCACCCTGTCTTTGAGAAGACAGCCAGAAACTACTCTCTGAAATAGCAAATGCAGGAGGACGTGTTATCGCTCCTGCCCCAACACAGACAGACAAAGAGAGAAATGTTCTCGCTTTGAGGGTGGGACTCCCTGCCCTTGGCCAAAGACGAGCACCTCTCCTTGACCTTGGTCGCTCCTTCAGCTTTTCTTTCAACAGGGAGCCCGAGAGCTCAGGTGCTGGAGCGCTGCGTTTTTCAGTGAAGCTCAGTGAGCTCCAATGTCACTCGGCTCTTCTACCAGCAAGGCAAAACACAGGAAGGATTTCCTCATTTGACTATACTGGGGTTGTCGGAGGGTCTGTCCACACTGCACACTGCGCCTGTCTCTATGTGGCCTGGGCTTGCTGACTTGTGTTGCCAAGCCGGTGTTTGAGCATCCAGACTGCAGGGGAAACTCAGGCCTCACATTGTGTCTATCTGTCAAGGTTCCTTCCCCACTCTGAACGCTAGGGTATAGATGTGGGGACCTGCATGAAAACCTCCTAAGCTTACTTTTACCAGCTTAGGTTAAAACTTCCCCAAGGTACAAACTATTTTACCTTTTGCCCTTGGACTTTCGCTGCTACCACCAAAAGTCTAACCGGGTTTTTTATTAGGAAAGAGCAGTTTGGAAACATCTTTCCCCAAAAATTCTCACCAAAACATTGCACCCCCCTTCCTGGGGAAGGTTTGGTAAAAATCCTCACCAATTTGCATAGGTGACCACAGACCCAGACCCTTGGATCTTAAGAACAATAAAAAAGCATTCAGTTTCTTAAAAGAAGAATTTTAATAGAAGAAAAGGTAAAAGGAATCACCTCTGTAAACTCAGGATGGTAAATACCTTACAGGGTAATTAGATTCAAAATGTAGAGAATCCCTCTAGGCAAAACCTTAAGTTACAAAAAGACACACAGACAGGAATATCCATTCCATTCAGCACAGCTTATTTTCTCACCAATTTAAAGGAATCAGAATCTAACGCATATCTAGCTAGATTACTTACTAAGTTCTAAGACGCCATTCCTGTTCTGTCCCCGGCAAAAGCATCACACAGACAGACCCAGACCCTTTGTTTCTCCCTCCCCCCAGCTTTTGAAAGTATCTTGTTTCCTCATTGGTCATTTTGGTCAGGTGCAAACGAGGTTATCCTAGCTTCTTAACCCTTTACAGAAGAGAGGATTTTTCCCTGGCCAGGAGGAATTTAAAGGTGGTTAGCCTTCCCTTTCTATTTATGACTCTATCCTACCGCAGTAAGTCATCCTAAATTATGCTGCTCCAGCTGCGTGAAGAACAGAGCTGGATTTGACGTCGCTTTGGTTGACTTACTGCTGTGCCTACACTGGGCTGGGTCGACGGGAGACGCTCTTCGGTCAACTTACCTTCCTCCTGCCATTCCCGGCGTAGTCCCAACGGCGACCGGGGAGCGCTCTGCTGTCAATTTAGTGGGTCTTCACTAGACCCCCACGACATCAACCCCCAGTGGATCCACCGCAGCAAACAGAGCCTCCCAACAGTGCTGCCCCATCCACACGGCACGACTTAGACCTGAGTGGGAAATTCAGCTCCTGTGGGTGTGTCACCCTCATCCGCTGAAGATGCTCCCCGAGTCTTCAGCGATTCCTGCCATAACTTGTCTCCAGCTGGTTTGTGTCCATATGCTCCCCGCGGGGAGGCTGTGAGTGGTCTGGTTACAAGCGCTGGTTGCTCAGGCCTGGCAGGGAAGGGAAGCTCCGGGCAACACTGACAGTCTGGAGATCCCTCCGGGGAAGCACAGGCGGTGGGTGGAACAGGCGGGGAGGCGAAGCTGCGGGGTCCTGCAGAAGCCCTGAAACCAGCTCAGAGACCCCCGGGCTCTACACGCTATTGCAGTAATGTTTGTACAAGGTGTGACGCTAGCAGAGCAGCTTGTGTCAGAGTGTGTTCAGGCCAATGGATGTGTGTGTTAGTAGAGATCAAAGCGACTGTTAAATGTTCAACTGTATTGGGTGTTTAAACCTCCTGAAAACTCGTGGAACGTTGTTTGCACTGTTTTCACTTCTCTGTGTCCTGTTACGATGTCATAGCAAAGAGTTGCCTTGTGTAGACCCCTGTAACTAAATAACCCCCCAAACGAGAATGAAGGTGTGTGGAATGCAAGTGAAGAAAAGGTTCATTTCCAAAGAAGGGGTGGTAAGAAGCAGGATTCCTGGGCGGGGGGCAGGAGGGTGTGGTTTGCACTGTTGTTGCTCAGGGTGGGAATGGGGAACTGGGCCCTGGCTTAAAGCAGTGTCAGGCTTCGAGGGGCTGGGTTCAGAGCTGAAGGTTCGGGTTGGGGTGAGGATTGGGCTACAGTTTTGGTTCAGGGGTTTCGAGTTGGGGGGCAGGTTATGGGGTCAGGGTTCCAGTTGGGTTCCGGGTAGGGGGTGGGGTTTAGATTTGGGGGGAGGGTTTGGCCAGCAGCAGCATAGAAGTGCGGATGGCAATGGGGTGCCAGCCAATAGTGATAAGTCGGGGGTCTTTTAGGTCGTTTTAGTGTCAGTCGCACCCTAGGGAGGGGGTAGGGTCATGTTTACGACAGGGGGCTAAAGTGTTGGGGAAGGGGGTGGCAAGTTGACCCATCCCACTTCGTACTTCCCACACGGACACGCACAATACGTCGAACGCGCGGACGCACACACGTCACACACACACCATGACACAAAACGGCACACAACACGACACACAAAAATAACACACGACACAGACACACACACACCGCGACACGGAAAGCATCACACACAAAACATCACACACATGACCCACAACACCTCACACACACACACTCGCAACACAAAATGACCCACAACATGTCACACTCAACACAACACGACCCACAATATGTCACACTCACACACTCAACACGACCCACAACGTCTCACATTCAACACGACCTACAACACGTCTCACTCACACTCAACGACACAAAGCACGTTGCATGTACATCACACACACACACAATGTCGCACACAGTGTTGCATGTTGCACGTATGACGTCACACACATTTCACTACGCACATGCACATGCACAACACGTCGCGCGCACACACACACACTAGATGTCACAGAAATACGATGCACACAACACAACACATGACACAAAATGGCACAAGACACAAAATGGCACACATGACATCGACACACACACTACACTGAGACACACACACACGACACTGACACGTTGCACGTGGAACACATAGCACGTCGCACACACAGCACGTCGCACGTCAAGCACAACACGTCACACGTTACATGTCACACGCACAACACGTAGCACACAGCACGTCAAGTGTTGCTCGTGCATCGCACGTCGCACGTTGTAGACCGCACGTTGCATGTTATACACACAACACAACGCACACAGCCTGTCGCACGTTGTAAACAGCACGTCACATGTCGCACACACAACACATTGCGCGTCGCAGGCACATTGCGAATCGCGCGTTGCACGTAAGCAGCATGTCACGCGTACACCGCACGTCGCACGTGCACAACACGCGGCGCGTGGGGCCGGTGTGGACGGGAGGGAAGAGGGCGGCAGGGCCGAGGGCGAGATTCCCAGCCCCCGTCGAGCGCTGGGGAGCGAGCGCTCCGGCTCGGCTCTCGCAGCGGCTCTGGCGAGGAATGGTGCCGGAGCTCTCGCCGGAGGGGAACACGGCAGGAGGGGCCTGAGCCGTTTGGGCCTCTTTCCAAGGAGGCGGAACCAGGCCTCCGCTCTCTGCCCTCTGCAGACCTGGCTGCGAGGTCAGTGCTTCCAGTTCCTCGTCCGCACTCGCTGTCGTCCTCCTCACCGGCCGTGGGCGTCCTCGCCGGGGACGGGGCTCGGGGGGGTTAAGCCTGGGGAGGGGCCAGAGTCTCCTGAGCAGAGTGACTCTGTGGGGTGCCGTTAGAAAAGGGGCTTTTTGGTTGTGATGCTCAAGGTGTAACGGGAGGAGAGTGGAGGGCGGATCCCCGCCGTGTGGGAGAGGCAAACAGAGGAGCCTCCGAGACGTTGCCGACTGAGATGGTAACTTACTTGTTTTTTCACCTTGTGCTGGGTTTAGTACCAAGGAAAAAGAAGTCAAGCCTCAGAGTCTATGGCCCTCATGCGACGGACAGTGAGTGAGAGCAGCGAGCCTGTGACCGTTGGTGATGCCAGGCAAGAGGCCTCCATCTGGGAGCCGAGCAATCGCCAGTCTCGGTGAGGTAAGTGTCTGGTTTGGTGAGGACTCTGCTCACACCCCACCTGAGTCCGGGTAGGGAAGCCCCGTAAATTAGGGTTCGGTTTGTAAGAAAAGGTTCCTGATCAGCTGTGGTTACGAGGGAGAAAATGTCCCCATTTTCAGAGGCTGCTCGTTTCTCTGGTCAGGAACGGTGTCTCCTCCGCAGCTGAAGGTTGGATCCAAGAGGATGACTCCAGGTGGAGTTACTCGCCCCACTCTCATGTTTCTCTGTCTTCTCTCGTGTGTTCGCCAACTCTCTCTTTCTCTTCTCTCCTCTGCTCTCCTGGTGCATTCCCACAGGTGAGGTCTCGGGAGCCATGGAAAAGTCGGAGCGGACGAAAATCATGCAGGGCAGTAGAAAAGCTGCTGAAAGTACCTGAAGAGACAAAGGAAATGAGAAGGGGGAAGTCCAGACTAAGACAGGAGTCTAGTCTGTCAACAGAAACAACAAGAAGTCTAAGCTACAGAAACTCTTCAAGTTGCCGAAAGACATTTAGGATGGGAAATTACTTCTTGAATCCAGTCTCTTTAAGATCTTAGGCTTAGTATGCGTGTGTATTTGTATTTGCTTAGCAATCTGCCTTCTTCTGTTTGCTATCCCTTATAATCACTGAAAATCTACCTTTTCTAGTGAAACTATTTTTTGTTTATTATTATTATTATTAAACTCAGTTAGTGCAACGGGTGCTCCGTGAGGAAATGATTTGTGTATTACTCCAAGGGGCTGCCCGGTGTCACTGTTGGGTCCATGAGGGAAATGATTTGTGCACTACCTGAATTGGCCACGCAGTGTCACCATTGCTCCGTGACGGAAATGCTTTCTGCATTACTTCAAGTGGCCACCCAGTGTCACTGTTGGTCCAGGAGGGAAATGATTTGTGCATTACACTGACTGGCCACCCAAGACAACACACACAAAACATCACACGCACAAAACACGACAGACGACACTGACACACACACACACACAACACGACACCGACACACAGACACACAACACGTCACACATACAGATGGGTAGTGTAAATTGCTAAAAATGAGACATTCATTACTAATCAGATGTAGCTGTTGATATCTCATGCACTCTTCCTGGAAAAACCATTCGGATTCTCGCCTGATCATTTGGTAGATTTCTGTTTAAGAAAACGACTCACTATGAGAAAGTCATTCGTAATCAGATATCCTGATCTATTTCTCATGGCACCATCCACCAAAAAACAAGTCTATTATCTCTTCGGCATTTGGTAGAGATTTATGGTGAAAATTGCTAAAAATGAGAAACTTATAACTGATCCTTGATATAAATCAATTACAAATGGAATCATCCTCCAAAAGCCTTTCAGATTCGCTCCCTGTGATTTGGTGCATATCAGTTCATGATTTGGTGGAAATTACTAAAAATGAGACTCTTATTACTGATCCGTGTTAGTAATCAATTACACATGGAATCATCCTCCGAAATCCTTGGATAATGAGCTCCTGGTGATTTCGAAGAAAATCGGTTCGTGGAAATGACTAGGAATGAGAAAATCAATTCCTTATCCGTCTTCTGATCAATTTCCCATGGACTCATCCAGCAGAAAAGCAATTGCATTCTCACTTGGTGCATTGGAACAGATCGGTTCGTGCGAATTACTCAAAGTAAGAAAATCATGATTTACAAGTAGCTAGTGCTAAAGACTCCAGCAGTCCAGATTCTCTCCTCGTGAGTTTGTAGGGATTCGTTCATGAAAATGACTACAAAATCAAACATTTCTTCCTGATCACTGCTCGTAGTGAGTACCTCATGGAATCATCCTCGGAAGACCTTTTAGATCCTCTCCTGGTCGTTTGGTGCAGATGGGTAGTGTAAATTGCTAGAAATGAGACATTCATTACTAATCAAAGGTAGCCCTTGATGTCTCCTGCACTCTTCCTCGAAAAGCCAGTGGGATTCTCGCCTGATCATCTGGTAGATTTCTGTTCAAGAAAATTACTCCTAGTGAGACATACATGATTGACAAGCAGTAGTGATCAATTTCTCCTCGAATGATTCGCCAAAATACTTTCCGATTCTCTGCTGGTGATTTGGAAGAAATCGGTTCTTGAACTATACTAAAAATGAGAAATTCATCTTTGAGCTGTGCGACAGATAAATTTGAGAGGGAATCTTCCTGAAAGCCCCGAGGAGTCACTTCTCGACATCCGGTACCGAGGAGTTTGTGAAAATTCCTCAATATGAGAAAGTCATTGGTAATCAGGGATCCTGATCTATTTCTCATAGAACCATCCACCAAAAACCAGGTCGAGTATCTCTTCGGCATTTGGGAGAGATTTTTGGTGAAAATTGCTAAAAATGAGAAAGTTATAACTGATCCTTGCTATAAATCAATTACACATGGAATCATCCTCCGAAATCCTTGGATAATTAGCTCCTGGTGATTTCGAAGAAAATCGGTTCGTGGAAATGACTAGGAATGAGAAAATCAATTCCTTATCCGTCTTCTGATCAATTTCCCATGGACTCATCCAGCAGAAAAGCAATTGCATTCTCACTTGGTGCATTGGAACAGATCGGTTCGTGCGAATTACTCAAAGTAAGAAAATCATGATTTACAAGTAGCTAGTGCTAAAGACTCCAGCAGTCCAGATTCTCTCCTCGTGAGTTTGTAGGGATTGGTTAATGAAAATGAGTACAAAATCAAACATTTCTTCCTGATCACTGCTCGTAGTGAGTACCTCATGGAATCATCCTCGGAAGACCTTTTAGATCCTCTCCTGGTCGTTTGGTGCAGATGGGTAGTGTAAATTGCTAGAAATGAGACATTCATTACTAATCAGAGTAATCAATTACACATGGAATCATCCTCCGAAATCCTTGGATAATTAGCTCCTGGTGATTTCGAAGAAAATCGGTTCGTGGAAATTACTAGGAATGAGAAAATCAATTCCTTATCCGTCTTCTGATCAATTTCCCATGGACTCATCCAGCAGAAAAGCAATTGCGTTCTCACTTGGTGCCTTGGAACAGATCGGTTCGTGCGAATTACTCAAAGTAAGAAAATCATGATTTACAAGTAGCTAGTGCTAAAGACTCCAGCAGTCCAGATTCTCTTCTCGTGAGTTTGTAGGGATTGGTTCATGAAAATGACTGCAAAATCGAACATTTATTCGTGATCACTGCTCGTAGTGAGTACCTCATGGAATCATCCTCGGAAGACCTTTTAGAACCTCTCCTGGTCGTTTGGTGCAGATGGGTAGTGTAAATTGCTAGAAATGAGACATTCATTACTAATCAGAGGTAGCCCTTGATGTCTCCTGCACTCTTCCTCGAAAAGCCAGTGGGAAGAAAGCCAAGGAAAGCCAAGGAAAGTGTGGGCCCCTTTCTGAATGAGGGAGGCAACCTAGTGACAGAGGATGTGGAAAAAGCTAATGTACTCAATGCTTTTTTTGCCTCTGTTTTCACTAACAAGGTCAGCTCCCAGACTGCTTTGCTGGGCATCACAAAATGGGGAAGAGATGGCCAGCCCTCTGTAGAGATAGAGGTGGTTAGGGACTATTTAGAAAAGCTGGACGTGCAGAAGTCCATGGGGCCGGACGAATTGCATCCGAGAGTGCTGAAGGAATTGGCGGCTGTGATTGCAGAGCCCTTGGCCATTATCTTTGAAAACTCGTGGCGAACGGGGGAAGTCCCGGATGACTGGAAAAAGGCTAATGTAGTGCCCATCTTTAAAAAAGGGAAGAAGGAGGATCCTGGGAACTACAGGCCAGTCAGCCTCACCTCAGTCCCTGGAAAAATCATGGAGCAGGTCCTCAAAGAATCAATCCTGAAGCACTTAGAGGAGAGGAAAGTGATCAGGAACAGTCAGCATGGATTCACCAAGGGAAGGTCATGCCTGACTAATCTAATCGCCTTTTATGATGAGATTACTGGTTCTGTGGATGAAGGGAAAGCAGTGGATGTATTGTTTCTTGACTTTAGCAAAGCTTTTGACACGGTCTCCCACAGTATTCTTGTCAGCAAGTTAAGGAAGTATGGGCTGGATGAATGCACTATAAGGTGGGTAGAAAGCTGGCTAGATTGTCGGGCTCAACGGGTAGTGATCAATGGCTCCATGTCTAGTTGGCAGCCGGTGTCAAGTGGAGTGCCCCAGGGGTCGGTCCTGGGGCCCGTTTTGTTCAATATCTTCATAAATGATCTGGAGGATGGTGTGGATTGCACTCTCAGCAAATTTGCGGATGATATTAAACTGGGAGGAGTGGTAGATACGCTGGAGGGGAGGGATAGGATACAGCAGGACCTAGACAAATTGGAGGATTGGGCCAAAAGAAATCTGATGAGGTTCAATAAGGATAAGTGCAGGGTCCTGCACTTAGGATGGAAGAATCCAATGCACCGCTACAGACTAGGGACGGAATGGCTAGGCAGCAGTTCTGCGGAAAAGGACCTGGGGTGACAGTAGACGAGAAGCTGGATATGAGTCAGCAGTGTGCCCTTGTTGCCAAGAAGGCCAATGGCATTTTGGGATGTATAAGTAGGGGCATAGCGAGCAGATCAAGGGACGTGATCGTTCCCCTCTATTCGACACTGGTGAGGCCTCATCTGGAGTACTGTGTCCAGTTTTGGGCCCCACACTACAAGAAGGATGTGGATAAATTGGAAAGAGTCCAGCGAAGGGCAACAAAAATGATTAGGGGTCTAGAGCACATGACTTATGAGGAGAGGCTGAGGGAGCTGGGATTGTTTAGTCTGCAGAAGAGAAGAATGAGGGGGGATTTGATAGCTGCTTTCAACTACCTGAATGGGGGTTCCAAAGAGGATGGCTCTAGACTGTTCTCAATGGTAGCAGATGACAGAACGAGGAGTAATGGTCTCAAGTTGCAATGGGGGAGGTTTAGATTGGATATTAGGAAAAACTTTTTCACTAAGAGGGTGGTGAAACACTGGAATGCGTTACCTAGGGAGGTGGTAGAATCTCCTTCCTTAGAGTTTTTAAGGTCAGGCTTGACAAAGCCCTGGCTGGGATGATTTAACTGGGACTTGGTCCTCCTTTGAGCAGGGGGTTGGACTAGATGACCTTCTGGGGTCCCTTCCAACCCTGATATTCTATGATTCTATGATTCTCGCCTGATCATTTGGTAGATTTCTGTTCAAGAAAATTACTCCTAGTGAGACATACATGATTGACAAGCAGTAGTGATCAATTTCTCCTCGAATGATTCGCCAAAATACTTTCCGATTCTCTGCAGGTGATTTGGAAGAAATCGGTTCTTGAACTATACTAAAAATGAGAAATTCATCTTTGAGCTGTGCGACAGATAAATTTGAGAGGGACTGTTCCTGAAAGCCCCGAGGAGTCACTTCTCGACATCCGGTACCGAGGAGTTTGTGAAAATTCCTCAATATGAGAAAGTCATTGGTAATCAGGGATCCTGATCTATTTCTCATAGAACCATCCACCAAAAACCAGGTCGAGTATCTCTTCGGCATTTGGGAGAGATTTTTGGTGAAAATTGCTAAAAATGAGAAAGTTATAACTGATCCTTGCTATAAATCAATTACACATGGAATCATCCTCCGAAATCCTTGGATAATTAGCTCCTGGTGATTTCGAAGAAAATCGGTTCGTGGAAATTACTAGGAATGAGAAAATCAATTCCTTATCCGTCTTCTGATCAATTTCCCATGGACTCATCCAGCAGAAAAGCAATTGCATTCTCACTTGGTGCATTGGAACAGATCGGTTCGTGGGAACTACTCAAAGTAAGAAAATCATGATTTACAAGTAGCTAGTGCTAAAGACTCCAGCAGTCCAGATTCTCTCCTCGTGAGTTTGTAGGGATTGGTTCATGAAAATGACTGCAAAATCAAACATTTCTTCCTGATCACTGCTCGTAGTGAGTACCTCATGGAATCATCCTCGGAAGACCTTTTAGATCCTCTCCTGGTCGTTTGGTGCAGATGGGTAGTGTAAATTGCTAGAAATGAGACATTCATTACTAATCAAAGGTAGCCCTTGATGTCTCCTGCACTCTTCCTCGAAAAGCCAGTGGGATTCTCGCCTGATCATCTGGTAGATTTCTGTTCAAGAAAATTACTCCTAGTGAGACATACATGATTGACAAGCAGTAGTGATCAATTTCTCCTCGAATGATTCGCCAAAATACTTTCCGATTCTCTGCAGGTGATTTGGAAGAAATCGGTTCTTGAACTATACTAAAAATGAGAAATTCATCTTTGAGCTGTGCGACAGATAAATTTGAGAGGGACTCTTCCTGAAAGCCCCGAGGAGTCACTTCTCGTACATACGGTACAGAGGAGTTTGTGAAAATTCCTCAATATGAGAAAGTCATTGGTAATCAGGGATCCTGATCTATTTCTCATAGAACCATCCACCAAAAACCAGGTCGAGTATCTCTTCGGCATTTGGGAGAGATTTTTGGTGAAAATTGCTAAAAATGAGAAAGTTATAACTGATCCTTGCTATAAATCAATTACACATGGAATCATCCTCCGAAATCCTTGGATAATTAGCTCCTGGTGATTTCGAAGAAAATCGGTTCGTGGAAATTACTAGGAATGAGAAAATCAATTCCTTATCCGTCTTCTGATCAATTTCCCATGGACTCATCCAGCAGAAAAGCAATTGCATTCTCACTTGGTGCATTGGAACAGATCGGTTGGTGCGAATTACTCAAAGTAAGAAAATCATGATTTACAAGTAGCTAGTGCTAAAGACTCCAGCAGTCCAGATTCTCTCCTCGTGAGTTTGTAGGGATTGGTTAATGAAAATGACTGCAAAATCATACATTTCTTCCTGATCACTGCTCGTAGTGAGTACCTCATGGAATCATCCTCGGAAGACCTTTTAGATCCTCTCCTGGTCGTTTGGTGCAGATGGGTAGTGTAAATTGCTAGAAATGAGACATTCATTACTAATCAAAGGTAGCCCTTGATGTCTCCTGCACTCTTCCTCGAAAAGCCAGTGGGATTCTCGCCTGATCATCTGGTAGATTTCTGTTCAAGAAAATTACTCCTAGTGAGACATACATGATTGACAAGCAGTAGTGATCAATTTCTCCTCGAATGATTCGCCAAAATACTTTCCGATTCTCTGCAGGTGATTTGGAAGAAATCGGTTCTTGAACTATACTAAAAATGAGAAATTCATCTTTGAGCTGTGCGACAGATAAATTTGAGAGGGACTCTTCCTGAAAGCCCCGAGGAGTCACTTCTCGACATCCGGTACCGAGGAGTTTGTGAAAATTCCTCAAGTATGAGAAAGTCATTGGTAATCAGGGATCCTGATCTATTTCTCATAGAACCATCCACCAAAAACCAGGTCGAGTATCTCTTCGGCATTTGGGAGAGATTTTTGGTGAAAATTGCTAAAAATGAGAAAGTTATAACTGATCCTTGCTATAAATCAATTACACATGGAATCATCCTCCGAAATCCTTGGATAATTAGCTCCTGGTGATTTCGAAGAAAATCGGTTCGTGGAAATTACTAGGAATGAGAAAATCAATTCCTTATCCGTCTTCTGATCAATTTCCCATGGACTCATCCAGCAGAAAAGCAATTGCATTCTCACTTGGTGTATTGGAACAGATCGGTTCGTGGGAACTACTCAAAGTAAGAAAATCATGATTTACAAGTAGCTAGTGCTAAAGACTCCAGCAGTCCAGATTCTCTCCTCGTGACTTTGTAGGGATTGGTTAATGAAAATGTCTGCAAAATCATACATTTCTTCCTGATCACTGCTCGTAGTGAGTACCTCATGGAATCATCCTCGGAAGACCTTTTAGATCCTCTCCTGGTCGTTTGGTGCAGATGGGTAGTGTAAATTGCTAGAAATGAGACATTCATTACTAATCAAAGGTAGCCCTTGATGTCTCCTGCACTCTTCCTCGAAAAGCCAGTGGGATTCTCGCCTGATCATCTGGTAGATTTCTGTTCAAGAAAATTACTCCTAGTGAGACATACATGATTGACAAGCAGTAGTGATCAATTTCTCCTCGAATGATTCGCCAAAATACTTTCCGATTCTCTGCAGGTGATTTGGAAGAAATCGGTTCTTGAACTATACTAAAAATGAGAAATTCATCTTTGAGCTGTGCGACAGATAAATTTGAGAGGGAATCTTCCTGAAAGCCCCGAGGAGTCACTTCTCGACATCCGGTACCGAGGAGTTTGTGAAAATTCCTCAATATGAGAAAGTCATTGGTAATCAGGGATCCTGATCTATTTCTCATAGAACCATCCACCAAAAACCAGGTCGAGTATCTCTTCGGCATTTGGGAGAGATTTTTGGTGAAAATTGCTAAAAATGAGAAAGTTATAACTGATCCTTGCTATAAATCAATTACACATGGAATCATCCTCCGAAATCCTTGGATAATTAGCTCCTGGTGATTTCGAAGAAAATCGGTTCGTGGAAATTACTAGGAATGAGAAAATCAATTCCTTATCCGTCTTCTGATCAATTTCCCATGGACTCATCCAGCAGAAAAGCAATTGCATTCTCACTTGGTGCATTGGAACAGATCGGTTCGTGGGAACTACTCAAAGTAAGAAAATCATGATTTACAAGTAGCTAGTGCTAAAGACTCCAGCAGTCCAGATTCTCTCCTCGTGAGTTTGTAGGGATTCGTTCATGAAAATGACTGCAAAATCAAACATTTCTTCCTGATCACTGCTCGTAGTGAGTACCTCATGGAATCATCCTCGGAAGACCTTTTAGATCCTCTCCTGGTCGTTTGGTGCAGATGGGTAGTGTAAATTGCTAGAAATGAGACATTCATTACTAATCAAAGGTAGCCCTTGATGTCTCCTGCACTCTTCCTCGAAAAGCCAGTGGGATTCTCGCCTGATCATTTGGTAGATTTCTGTTCAAGAAAATTACTCCTAGTGAGACATACATGATTGACAAGCAGTAGTGATCAATTTCTCCTCGAATGATTCGCCAAAATACTTTCCGATTCTCTGCAGGTGATTTGGAAGAAATCGGTTCTTGAACTATACTAAAAATGAGAAATTCATCTTTGAGCTGTGCGACAGATAAATTTGAGAGGGACTCTTCCTGAAAGCCCCGAGGAGTCACTTCTCGTCATACGGTACAGAGGAGTTTGTGAAAATTCCTCAGTATGAGAAAGTCATTGGTAATCAGGGATCCTGATCTATTTCTCATAGAACCATCCACCAAAAACCAGGTCGAGTATCTCTTCGGCATTTGGGAGAGATTTTTGGTGAAAATTGCTAAAAATGAGAAAGTTATAACTGATCCTTGCTATAAATCAATTACACATGGAATCATCCTCCGAAATCCTTGGATAATTAGCTCCTGGTGATTTCGAAGAAAATCGGTTCGTGGAAATTACTAGGAATGAGAAAATCAATTCCTTATCCGTCTTCTGATCAATTTCCCATGGACTCATCCAGCAGAAAAGCAATTGCATTCTCACTTGGTGCATTGGAACAGATCGGTTGGTGCGAATTACTCAAAGTAAGAAAATCATGATTTACAAGTAGCTAGTGCTAAAGACTCCAGCAGTCCAGATTCTCTCCTCGTGAGTTTGTAGGGATTGGTTAATGAAAATGACTGCAAAATCAAACATTTCTTCCTGATCACTGCTCGTAGTGAGTACCTCATGGAATCATCCTCGGAAGACCTTTTAGATCCTCTCCTGGTCGTTTGGTGCAGATGGGTAGTGTAAATTGCTAGAAATGAGACATTCATTACTAATCAAAGGTAGCCCTTGATGTCTCCTGCACTCTTCCTCGAAAAGCCAGTGGGATTCTCGCCTGATCATCTGGTAGATTTCTGTTCAAGAAAATTACTCCTAGTGAGACATACATGATTGACAAGCAGTAGTGATCAATTTCTCCTCGAATGATTCGCCAAAATACTTTCCGATTCTCTGCTGGTGATTTGGAAGAAATCGGTTCTTGAACTATACTAAAAATGAGAAATTCATCTTTGAGCTGTGCGACAGATAAATTTGAGAGGGACTCTTCCTGAAAGCCCCGAGGAGTCACTTCTCGACATCCGGTACAGAGGAGTTTGTGAAAATTCCTCAGTATGAGAAAGTCATTGGTAATCAGGGATCCTGATCTATTTCTCATAGAACCATCCACCAAAAACCAGGTCGAGTATCTCTTCGGCATTTGGGAGAGATTTTTGGTGAAAATTGCTAAAAATGAGAAAGTTATAACTGATCCTTGCTATAAATCAATTACACATGGAATCATCCTCCGAAATCCTTGGATAATTAGCTCCTGGTGATTTCGAAGAAAATCGGTTCGTGGAAATTACTAGGAATGAGAAAATCAATTCCTTATCCGTCTTCTGATCAATTTCCCATGGACTCATCCAGCAGAAAAGCAATTGCATTCTCACTTGGTGTATTGGAACAGATCGGTTCGTGGGAACTACTCAAAGTAAGAAAATCATGATTTACAAGTAGCTAGTGCTAAAGACTCCAGCAGTCCAGATTCTCTCCTCGTGAGTTTGTAGGGATTGGTTAATGAAAATGACTGCAAAATCATACATTTCTTCCTGATCACTGCTCGTAGTGAGTACCTCATGGAATCATCCTCGGAAGACCTTTTAGATCCTCTCCTGGTCGTTTGGTGCAGATGGGTAGTGTAAATTGCTAGAAATGAGACATTCATTACTAATCAAAGGTAGCCCTTGATGTCTCCTGCACTCTTCCTCGAAAAGCCAGTGGGATTCTCGCCTGATCATCTGGTAGATTTCTGTTCAAGAAAATTACTCCTAGTGAGACATACATGATTGACAAGCAGTAGTGATCAATTTCTCCTCGAATGATTTGCCAAAATACTTTCCGATTCTCTGCAGGTGATTTGGAAGAAATCGGTTCTTGAACTATACTAAAAATGAGAAATTCATCTTTGAGCTGTGCGAAAGATAAATTTGAGAGGGAATCTTCCTGAAAGCCCCGAGGAGTCACTTCTCGTCATACGGTACAGAGGAGTTTGTGAAAATTCCTCAGTATGAGAAAGTCATTGGTAATCAGGGATCCTGATCTATTTCTCATAGAACCATCCACCAAAAACCAGGTCGAGTATCTCTTCGGCATTTGGGAGAGATTTTTGGTGAAAATTGCTAAAAATGAGAAAGTTATAACTGATCCTTGCTATAAATCAATTACACATGGAATCATCCTCCGAAATCCTTGGATAATTAGCTCCTGGTGATTTCGAAGAAAATCGGTTCGTGGAAATTACTAGGAATGAGAAAATCAATTCCTTATCCGTCTTCTGATCAATTTCCCATGGACTCATCCAGCAGAAAAGCAATTGCATTCTCACTTGGTGCATTGGAACAGATCGGTTGGTGCGAATTACTCAAAGTAAGAAAATCATGATTTACAAGTAGCTAGTGCTAAAGACTCCAGCAGTCCAGATTCTCTCCTCGTGAGTTTGTAGGGATTCGTTCATGAAAATGACTCCAAAATCAAACATTTCTTCCTGATCACTGCTCGTAGTGAGTACCTCATGGAATCATCCTCGGAAGACCTTTTAGATCCTCTCCTGGTCGTTTGGTGCAGATGGGTAGTGTAAATTGCTAGAAATGAGACATTCATTACTAATCAAAGGTAGCCCTTGATGTCTCCTGCACTCTTCCTCGAAAAGCCAGTGGGATTCTCGCCTGATCATTTGGTAGATTTCTGTTCAAGAAAATTACTCCTAGTGAGACATACATGATTGACAAGCAGTAGTGATCAATTTCTCCTCGAATGATTCGCCAAAATACTTTCCGATTCTCTGCAGGTGATTTGGAAGAAATCGGTTCTTGAACTATACTAAAAATGAGAAATTCATCTTTGAGCTGTGCGACAGATAAATTTGAGAGGGACTCTTCCTGAAAGCCCCGAGGAGTCACTTCTCGTCATACGGTACAGAGGAGTTTGTGAAAATTCCTCAGTATGAGAAAGTCATTGGTAATCAGGGATCCTGATCTATTTCTCATAGAACCATCCACCAAAAACCAGGTCGAGTATCTCTTCGGCATTTGGGAGAGATTTTTGGTGAAAATTGCTAAAAATGAGAAAGTTATAACTGATCCTTGCTATAAATCAATTACACATGGAATCATCCTCCGAAATCCTTGGATAATTAGCTCCTGGTGATTTCGAAGAAAATCGGTTCGTGGAAATGACTAGGAATGAGAAAATCAATTCCTTATCCGTCTTCTGATCAATTTCCCATGGACTCATCCAGCAGAAAAGCAATTGCATTCTCACTTGGTGCATTGGAACAGATCGGTTCGTGCGAATTACTCAAAGTAAGAAAATCATGATTTACAAGTAGCTAGTGCTAAAGACTCCAGCAGTCCAGATTCTCTCCTCGTGAGTTTGTAGGGATTCGTTCATGAAAATGACTGCAAAATCAAACATTTCTTCCTGATCACTGCTCGTAGTGAGTACCTCATGGAATCATCCTCGGAAGACCTTTTAGATCCTCTCCTGGTCGTTTGGTGCAGATGGGTAGTGTAAATTGCTAGAAATGAGACATTCATTACTAATCAAAGGTAGCCCTTGATGTCTCCTGCACTCTTCCTCGAAAAGCCAGTGGGATTCTCGCCTGATCATCTGGTAGATTTCTGTTCAAGAAAATTACTCCTAGTGAGACATACATGATTGACAAGCAGTAGTGATCAATTTCTCCTCGAATGATTCGCCAAAATACTTTCCGATTCTCTGCAGGTGATTTGGAAGAAATCGGTTCTTGAACTATACTAAAAATGAGAAATTCATCTTTGAGCTGTGCGACAGATAAATTTGAGAGGGACTGTTCCTGAAAGCCCCGAGGAGTCACTTCTCGACATCCGGTACAGAGGAGTTTGTGAAAATTCCTCAATATGAGAAAGTCATTGGTAATCAGGGATCCTGATCTATTTCTCATAGAACCATCCACCAAAAACCAGGTCGAGTATCTCTTCGGCATTTGGGAGAGATTTTTGGTGAAAATTGCTAAAAATGAGAAAGTTATAACTGATCCTTGCTATAAATCAATTACACATGGAATCATCCTCCGAAATCCTTGGATAATTAGCTCCTGGTGATTTCGAAGAAAATCGGTTCGTGGAAATGACTAGGAATGAGAAAATCAATTCCTTATCCGTCTTCTGATCAATTTCCCATGGACTCATCCAGCAGAAAAGCAATTGCATTCTCACTTGGTGCATTGGAACAGATCGGTTCGTGCGAATTACTCAAAGTAAGAAAATCATGATTTACAAGTAGCTAGTGCTAAAGACTCCAGCAGTCCAGATTCTCTCCTCGTGAGTTTGTAGGGATTCGTTCATGAAAATGACTCCAAAATCAAACATTTCTTCCTGATCACTGCTCGTAGTGAGTACCTCATGGAATCATCCTCGGAAGACCTTTTAGATCCTCTCCTGGTCGTTTGGTGCAGATGGGTAGTGTAAATTGCTAGAAATGAGACATTCATTACTAATCAAAGGTAGCCCTTGATGTCTCCTGCACTCTTCCTCGAAAAGCCAGTGGGATTCTCGCCTGATCATCTGGTAGATTTCTGTTCAAGAAAAGTACTCCTAGTGAGACATACATGATTGACAAGCAGTAGTGATCAATTTCTCCTCGAATGATTCGCCAAAATACTTTCCGATTCTCTGCAGGTGATTTGGAAGAAATCGGTTCTTGAACTATACTAAAAATGAGAAATTCATCTTTGAGCTGTGCGACAGATAAATTTGAGAGGGAATCTTCCTGAAAGCCACGAGGAGTCACTTCTCGTCATACGGTACAGAGGAGTTTGTGAAAATTCCTCAGTATGAGAAAGTCATTGGTAATCAGGGATCCTGATCTATTTCTCATAGAACCATCCACCAAAAACCAGGTCGAGTATCTCTTCGGCATTTGGGAGAGATTTTTGGTGAAAATTGCTAAAAATGAGAAAGTTATAACTGATCCTTGCTATAAATCAATTACACATGGAATCATCCTCCGAAATCCTTGGATAATTAGCTCCTGGTGATTTCGAAGAAAATCGGTTCGTGGAAATTACTAGGAATGAGAAAATCAATTCCTTATCCGTCTTCTGATCAATTTCCCATGGACTCATCCAGCAGAAAAGCAATTGCATTCTCACTTGGTGCATTGGAACAGATCGGTTCGTGCGAATTACTCAAAGTAAGAAAATCATGATTTACAAGTAGCTAGTGCTAAAGACTCCAGCAGTCCAGATTCTCTCCTCGTGAGTTTGTAGGGATTGGTTAATGAAAATGACTGCAAAATCATACATTTATTCCTGATCACTGCTCGTAGTGAGTACCTCATGGACTCATCCTCGGAAGACCTTTTAGATCCTCTCCTGGTCGTTTGGTGCAGATGGGTAGTGTAAATTGCTAGAAATGAGACATTCATTACTAATCAAAGGTAGCCCTTGATGTCTCCTGCACTCTTCCTCGAAAAGCCAGTGGGATTCTCGCCTGATCATCTGGTAGATTTCTGTTCAAGAAAATTACTCCTAGTGAGACATACATGATTGACAAGCAGTAGTGATCAATTTCTCCTCGAATGATTCGCCAAAATACTTTCCGATTCTCTGCAGGTGATTTGGAAGAAATCGGTTCTTGAACTATACTAAAAATGAGAAATTCATCTTTGAGCTGTGCGACAGATAAATTTGAGAGGGACTCTTCCTGAAAGCCCCGAGGAGTCACTTCTCGTCATACGGTACAGAGGAGTTTGTGAAAATTCCTCAGTATGAGAAAGTCATTGGTAATCAGGGATCCTGATCTATTTCTCATAGAACCATCCACCAAAAACCAGGTCGAGTATCTCTTCGGCATTTGGGAGAGATTTTTGGTGAAAATTGCTAAAAATGAGAAAGTTATAACTGATCCTTACTATAAATCAATTACACATGGAATCATCCTCCGAAATCCTTGGATAATTAGCTCCTGGTGATTTCGAAGAAAATCGGTTCGTGGAAATGACTAGGAATGAGAAAATCAATTCCTTATCCGTCTTCTGATCAATTTCCCATGGACTCATCCAGCAGAAAAGCAATTGCATTCTCACTTGGTGTATTGGAACAGATCGGTTCGTGCGAACTACTCAAAGTAAGAAAATCATGATTTACAAGTAGCTAGTGCTAAAGACTCCAGCAGTCCAGATTCTCTCCTCGTGAGTTTGTAGGGATTCGTTCATGAAAATGACTCCAAAATCAAACATTTCTTCCTGATCACTGCTCGTAGTGAGTACCTCATGGAATCATCCTCGGAAGACCTTTTAGATCCTCTCCTGGTCGTTTGGTGCAGATGGGTAGTGTAAATTGCTAGAAATGAGACATTCATTACTAATCAAAGGTAGCCCTTGATGTCTCCTGCACTCTTCCTCGAAAAGCCAGTGGGATTCTCGCCTGATCATCTGGTAGATTTCTGTTCAAGAAAATTACTCCTAGTGAGACATACATGATTGACAAGCAGTAGTGATCAATTTCTCCTCGAATGATTCGCCAAAATACTTTCCGATTCTCTGCAGGTGATTTGGAAGAAATCGGTTCTTGAACTATACTAAAAATGAGAAATTCATCTTTGAGCTGTGCGACAGATAAATTTGAGAGGGACTCTTCCTGAAAGCCCCGAGGAGTCACTTCTCGTCATACGGTACAGAGGAGTTTGTGAAAATTCCTCAGTATGAGAAAGTCATTGGTAATCAGGGATCCTGATCTATTTCTCATAGAACCATCCACCAAAAACCAGGTCGAGTATCTCTTCGGCATTTGGGAGAGATTTTTGGTGAAAATTGCTAAAAATGAGAAAGTTATAACTGATCCTTGCTATAAATCAATTACACATGGAATCATCCTCCGAAATCCTTGGATAATTAGCTCCTGGTGATTTCGAAGAAAATCGGTTCGTGGAAATTACTAGGAATGAGAAAATCAATTCCTTATCCGTCTTCTGATCAATTTCCCATGGACTCATCCAGCAGAAAAGCAATTGCATTCTCACTTGGTGTATTGGAACAGATCGGTTCGTGCGAATTACTCAAAGTAAGAAAATCATGATTTACAAGTAGCTAGTGCTAAAGACTCCAGCAGTCCAGATTCTCTCCTCGTGAGTTTGTAGGGATTCGTTCATGAAAATGACTCCAAAATCAAACATTTCTTCCTGATCACTGCTCGTAGTGAGTACCTCATGGAATCATCCTCGGAAGACCTTTTAGATCCTCTCCTGGTCGTTTGGTGCAGATGGGTAGTGTAAATTGCTAGAAATGAGACATTCATTACTAATCAAAGGTAGCCCTTGATGTCTCCTGCACTCTTCCTCGAAAAGCCAGTGGGATTCTCGCCTGATCATCTGGTAGATTTCTGTTCAAGAAAATTACTCCTAGTGAGACATACATGATTGACAAGCAGTAGTGATCAATTTCTCCTCGAATGATTCGCCAAAATACTTTCCGATTCTCTGCAGGTGATTTGGAAGAAATCGGTTCTTGAACTATACTAAAAATGAGAAATTCATCTTTGAGCTGTGCGACAGATAAATTTGAGAGGGAATCTTCCTGAAAGCCCCGAGGAGTCACTTCTCGACATCCGGTACAGAGGAGTTTGTGAAAATTCCTCAGTATGAGAAAGTCATTCGTAATCAGGGATCCTGATCTATTTCTCATAGAACCATCCACCAAAAACCAGGTCGAGCATCTGTTCGGCATTTGGGAGAGATTTTTGGTGAAAATTGCTAAAAATGAGAAAGTTATAACTGATCCTTGCTATAAATCAATTACACATGGAATCATCCTCCGAAATCCTTGGATAATTAGCTCCTGGTGATTTCGAAGAAAATCGGTTCGTGGAAATTACTAGGAATGAGAAAATCAATTCCTTATCCGTCTTCTGATCAATTTCCCATGGACTCATCCAGCAGAAAAGCAATTGCATTCTCACTTGGTGTATTGGAACAGATCGGTTCGTGGGAATTACTCAAAGTAAGAAAATCATGATTTACAAGTAGCTAGTGCTAAAGACTCCAGCAGTCCAGATTCTCTCCTCGTGAGTTTGTAGGGATTCGTTCATGAAAATGACTCCAAAATCAAACATTTCTTCCTGATCACTGCTCGTAGTGAGTACCTCATGGAATCATCCTCGGAAGACCTTTTAGATCCTCTCCTGGTCGTTTGGTGCAGATGGGTAGTGTAAATTGCTAGAAATGAGACATTCATTACTAATCAAAGGTAGCCCTTGATGTCTCCTGCACTCTTCCTCGAAAAGCCAGTGGGATTCTCGCCTGATCATCTGGTAGATTTCTGTTCAAGAAAATTACTCCTAGTGAGACATACATGATTGACAAGCAGTAGTGATCAATTTCTCCTCGAATGATTTGCCAAAATACTTTCCGATTCTCTGCTGGTGATTTGGAAGAAATCGGTTCTTGAACTATACTAAAAATGAGAAATTCATCTTTGAGCTGTGCGACAGATAAATTTGAGAGGGACTGTTCCTGAAAGCCCCGAGGAGTCACTTCTCGTCATACGGTACAGAGGAGTTTGTGAAAATTCCTCAGTATGAGAAAGTCATTGGTAATCAGGGATCCTGATCTATTTCTCATAGAACCATCCACCAAAAACCAGGTCGAGTATCTCTTCGGCATTTGGGAGAGATTTTTGGTGAAAATTGCTAAAAATGAGAAAGTTATAACTGATCCTTGCTATAAATCAATTACACATGGAATCATCCTCCGAAATCCTTGGATAATTAGCTCCTGGTGATTTCGAAGAAAATCGGTTCGTGGAAATGACTAGGAATGAGAAAATCAATTCCTTATCCGTCTTCTGATCAATTTCCCATGGACTCATCCAGCAGAAAAGCAATTGCATTCTCACTTGGTGCTATTGGAACAGATCGGTTCGTGGGAACTACTCAAAGTAAGAAAATCATGATTTACAAGTAGCTAGTGCTAAAGACTCCAGCAGTCCAGATTCTCTCCTCGTGAGTTTGTAGGGATTGGTTAATGAAAATGTCTGCAAAATCATACATTTCTTCCTGATCACTGCTCGTAGTGAGTACCTCATGGAATCATCCTCGGAAGACCTTTTAGATCCTCTCCTGGTCGTTTGGTGCAGATGGGTAGTGTAAATTGCTAGAAATGAGACATTCATTACTAATCAAAGGTAGCCCTTGATGTCTCCTGCACTCTTCCTCGAAAAGCCAGTGGGATTCTCGCCTGATCATCTGGTAGATTTCTGTTCAAGAAAAGTACTCCTAGTGAGACATACATGATTGACAAGCAGTTGTGATCAATTTCTCCTCGAATGATTCGCCAAAATACTTTCCGATTCTCTGCTGGTGATTTGGAAGAAATCGGTTCTTGAACTATACTAAAAATGAGAAATTCATCTTTGAGCTGTGCGACAGATAAATTTGAGAGGGACTCTTCCTGAAAGCCCCGAGGAGTCACTTCTCGTCATACGGTACAGAGGAGTTTGTGAAAATTCCTCAGTATGAGAAAGTCATTGGTAATCAGGTATCCTGATCTATTTCTCATAGAACCATCCACCAAAAACCAGGTCGAGTATCTCTTCGGCATTTGGGAGAGATTTTTGGTGTAAATTGCTAAAAATGAGAAAGTTATAACTGATCCTTGCTATAAATCAATTACACATGGAATCATCCTCCGAAATCCTTGGATAATTAGCTCCTGGTGATTTCGAAGAAAATCGGTTCGTGGAAATGACTAGGAATGAGAAAATCAATTCCTTATCCGTCTTCTGATCAATTTTCCATGGACTCATCCAGCAGAAAAGCAATTGCATTCTCACTTGGTGCATTGGAACAGATCGGTTCGTGCGAATTACTCAAAGTAAGAAAATCATGATTTACAAGTAGCTAGTGCTAAAGACTCCAGCAGTCCAGATTCTCTCCTCGTGAGTTTGTAGGGATTCGTTCATGAAAATGACTCCAAAATCAAACATTTCTTCCTGATCACTGCTCGTAGTGAGTACCTCATGGAATCATCCTCGGAAGACCTTTTAGATCCTCTCCTGGTCGTTTGGTGCAGATGGGTAGTGTAAATTGCTAGAAATGAGACATTCATTACTAATCAAAGGTAGCCCTTGATGTCTCCTGCACTCTTCCTCGAAAAGCCAGTGGGATTCTCGCCTGATCATTTGGTAGATTTCTGTTCAAGAAAATTACTCCTAGTGAGACATACATGATTGACAAGCAGTAGTGATCAATTTCTCCTCGAATGATTCGCCAAAATACTTTCCGATTCTCTGCAGGTGATTTGGAAGAAATCGGTTCTTGAACTATACTAAAAATGAGAAATTCATCTTTGAGCTGTGCGACAGATAAATTTGAGAGGGACTCTTCCTGAAAGCCCCGAGGAGTCACTTCTCGACATCCGGTACAGAGGAGTTTGTGAAAATTCCTCAATATGAGAAAGTCATTGGTAATCAGGGATCCTGATCTATTTCTCATAGAACCATCCACCAAAAACCAGGTCGAGTATCTCTTCGGCATTTGGGAGAGATTTTTGGTGAAAATTGCTAAAAATGAGAAAGTTATAACTGATCCTTGCTATAAATCAATTACACATGGAATCATCCTCCGAAATCCTTGGATAATTAGCTCCTGGTGATTTCGAAGAAAATCGGTTCGTGGAAATTACTAGGAATGAGAAAATCAATTCCTTATCCGTCTTCTGATCAATTTCCCATGGACTCATCCAGCAGAAAAGCAATTGCATTCTCACTTGGTGCATTGGAACAGATCGGTTGGTGCGAATTACTCAAAGTAAGAAAATCATGATTTACAAGTAGCTAGTGCTAAAGACTCCAGCAGTCCAGATTCTCTCCTCGTGAGTTTGTAGGGATTCGTTCATGAAAATGACTCCAAAATCAAACATTTCTTCCTGATCACTGCTCGTAGTGAGTACCTCATGGACTCATCCTCGGAAGACCTTTTAGATCCTCTCCTGGTCGTTTGGTGCAGATGGGTAGTGTAAATTGCTAGAAATGAGACATTCATTACTAATCAAAGGTAGCCCTTGATGTCTCCTGCACTCTTCCTCGAAAAGCCAGTGGGATTCTCGCCTGATCATTTGGTAGATTTCTGTTCAAGAAAATTACTCCTAGTGAGACATACATGATTGACAAGCAGTAGTGATCAATTTCTCCTCGAATGATTCGCCAAAATACTTTCCGATTCTCTGCAGGTGATTTGGAAGAAATCGGTTCTTGAACTATACTAAAAATGAGAAATTCATCTTTGAGCTGTGCGACAGATAAATTTGAGAGGGAATCTTCCTGAAAGCCCCGAGGAGTCACTTCTCGTCATACGGTACAGAGGAGTTTGTGAAAATTCCTCAGTATGAGAAAGTCATTGGTAATCAGGGATCCTGATCTATTTCTCATAGAACCATCCACCAAAAACCAGGTCGAGCATCTCTTCGGCATTTGGGAGAGATTTTTGGTGAAAATTGCTAAAAATGAGAAAGTTATAACTGATCCTTGCTATAAATCAATTAC
This sequence comes from Chelonia mydas, assembly GCF_015237465.2. Taxonomy (NCBI): domain Eukaryota; kingdom Metazoa; phylum Chordata; order Testudines; family Cheloniidae; genus Chelonia; species Chelonia mydas. Next base: position 154,668 of record NW_025111270.1, on the reverse strand, counting down.
ACATGGAATCATCCTCCGAAATCCTTGGATAATTAGCTCCTGGTGATTTCGAAGAAAATCGGTTCGTGGAAATGACTAGGAATGAGAAAATCAATTCCTTATCCGTCTTCTGATCAATTTCCCATGGACTCATCCAGCAGAAAAGCAATTGCATTCTCACTTGGTGCATTGGAACAGATCGGTTCGTGGGAACTACTCAAAGTAAGAAAATCATGATTTACAAGTAGCTAGTGCTAAAGACTCCAGCAGTCCAGATTCTCTCCTCGTGAGTTTGTAGGGATTCGTTCATGAAAATGACTCCAAAATCAAACATTTCTTCCTGATCACTGCTCGTAGTGAGTACCTCATGGAATCATCCTCGGAAGACCTTTTAGATCCTCTCCTGGTCGTTTGGTGCAGATGGGTAGTGTAAATTGCTAGAAATGAGACATTCATTACTAATCAAAGGTAGCCCTTGATGTCTCCTGCACTCTTCCTCGAAAAGCCAGTGGGATTCTCGCCTGATCATTTGGTAGATTTCTGTTCAAGAAAATTACTCCTAGTGAGACATACATGATTGACAAGCAGTAGTGATCAATTTCTCCTCGAATGATTCGCCAAAATACTTTCCGATTCTCTGCAGGTGATTTGGAAGAAATCGGTTCTTGAACTATACTAAAAATGAGAAATTCATCTTTGAGCTGTGCGACAGATAAATTTGAGAGGGACTCTTCCTGAAAGCCCCGAGGAGTCACTTCTCGACATCCGGTACAGAGGAGTTTGTGAAAATTCCTCAGTATGAGAAAGTCATTGGTAATCAGGGATCCTGATCTATTTCTCATAGAACCATCCACCAAAAACCAGGTCGAGTATCTCTTCGGCATTTGGGAGAGATTTTTGGTGAAAATTGCTAAAAATGAGAAAGTTATAACTGATCCTTGCTATAAATCAATTACACATGGAATCATCCTCCGAAATCCTTGGATAATTAGCTCCTGGTGATTTCGAAGAAAATCGGTTCGTGGAAATGACTAGGAATGAGAAAATCAATTCCTTATCCGTCTTCTGATCAATTTCCCATGGACTCATCCAGCAGAAAAGCAATTGCATTCTCACTTGGTGTATTGGAACAGATCGGTTCGTGGAAACTACTCAAAGTAAGAAAATCATGATTTACAAGTAGCTAGTGCTAAAGACTCCAGCAGTCCAGATTCTCTCCTCGTGAGTTTGTAGGGATTCGTTCATGAAAATGACTCCAAAATCAAACATTTCTTCCTGATCACTGCTCGTAGTGAGTACCTCATGGACTCATCCTCGGAAGACCTTTTAGATCCTCTCCTGGTCGTTTGGTGCAGATGGGTAGTGTAAATTGCTAGAAATGAGACATTCATTACTAATCAAAGGTAGCCCTTGATGTCTCCTGCACTCTTCCTCGAAAAGCCAGTGGGATTCTCGCCTGATCATCTGGTAGATTTCTGTTCAAGAAAATTACTCCTAGTGAGACATACATGATTGACAAGCAGTAGTGATCAATTTCTCCTCGAATGATTTGCCAAAATACTTTCCGATTCTCTGCAGGTGATTTGGAAGAAATCGGTTCTTGAACTATACTAAAAATGAGAAATTCATCTTTGAGCTGTGCGACAGATAAATTTGAGAGGGACTCTTCCTGAAAGCCCCGAGGAGTCACTTCTCGTCATACGGTACAGAGGAGTTTGTGAAAATTCCTCAATATGAGAAAGTCATTGGTAATCAGGGATCCTGATCTATTTCTCATAGAACCATCCACCAAAAACCAGGTCGAGTATCTCTTCGGCATTTGGGAGAGATTTTTGGTGAAAATTGCTAAAAATGAGAAAGTTATAACTGATCCTTGCTATAAATCAATTACACATGGAATCATCCTCCGAAATCCTTGGATAATTAGCTCCTGGTGATTTCGAAGAAAATCGGTTCGTGGAAATTACTAGGAATGAGAAAATCAATTCCTTATCCGTCTTCTGATCAATTTCCCATGGACTCATCCAGCAGAAAAGCAATTGCATTCTCACTTGGTGTATTGGAACAGATCGGTTCGTGGGAACTACTCAAAGTAAGAAAATCATGATTTACAAGTAGCTAGTGCTAAAGACTCCAGCAGTCCAGATTCTCTCCTCGTGAGTTTGTAGGGATTGGTTAATGAAAATGACTGCAAAATCATACATTTCTTCCTGATCACTGCTCGTAGTGAGTACCTCATGGAATCATCCTCGGAAGACCTTTTAGATCCTCTCCTGGTCGTTTGGTGCAGATGGGTAGTGTAAATTGCTAGAAATGAGACATTCATTACTAATCAAAGGTAGCCCTTGATGTCTCCTGCACTCTTCCTCGAAAAGCCAGTGGGATTCTCGCCTGATCATCTGGTAGATTTCTGTTCAAGAAAATTACTCCTAGTGAGACATACATGATTGACAAGCAGTAGTGATCAATTTCTCCTCGAATGATTTGCCAAAATACTTTCCGATTCTCTGCAGGTGATTTGGAAGAAATCGGTTCTTGAACTATACTAAAAATGAGAAATTCATCTTTGAGCTGTGCGACAGATAAATTTGAGAGGGACTGTTCCTGAAAGCCCCGAGGAGTCACTTCTCAACATCCGGTACCGAGGAGTTTGTGAAAATTCCTCAGTATGAGAAAGTCATTGGTAATCAGGGATCCTGATCTATTTCTCATAGAACCATCCACCAAAAACCAGGTCGAGCATCTGTTCGGCATTTGGGAGAGATTTTTGGTGAAAATTGCTAAAAATGAGAAAGTTATAACTGATCCTTGCTATAAATCAATTACACATGGAATCATCCTCCGAAATCCTTGGATAATGAGCTCCTGGTGATTTCGAAGAAAATCGGTTCGTGGAAATGACTAGGAATGAGAAAATCAATTCCTTATCCGTCTTCTGATCAATTTCCCATGGACTCATCCAGCAGAAAAGCAATTGCATTCTCACTTGGTGTATTGGAACAGATCGGTTCGTGCGAACTACTCAAAGTAAGAAAATCATGATTTACAAGTAGCTAGTGCTAAAGACTCCAGCAGTCCAGATTCTCTCCTCGTGAGTTTGTAGGGATTGGTTAATGAAAATGACTGCAAAATCATACATTTCTTCCTGATCACTGCTCGTAGTGAGTACCTCATGGAATCATCCTCGGAAGACCTTTTAGATCCTCTCCTGGTCGTTTGGTGCAGATGGGTAGTGTAAATTGCTAGAAATGAGACATTCATTACTAATCAAAGGTAGCCCTTGATGTCTCCTGCACTCTTCCTCGAAAAGCCAGTGGGATTCTCGCCTGATCATCTGGTAGATTTCTGTTCAAGAAAAGTACTCCTAGTGAGACATACATGATTGACAAGCAGTAGTGATCAATTTCTCCTCGAATGATTCGCCAAAATACTTTCCGATTCTCTGCAGGTGATTTGGAAGAAATCGGTTCTTGAACTATACTAAAAATGAGAAATTCATCTTTGAGCTGTGCGACAGATAAATTTGAGAGGGACTGTTCCTGAAAGCCCCGAGGAGTCACTTCTCGTCATACGGTACAGAGGAGTTTGTGAAAATTCCTCAGTATGAGAAAGTCATTGGTAATCAGGGATCCTGATCTATTTCTCATAGAACCATCCACCAAAAACCAGGTCGAGCATCTGCTCGGCATTTGGGAGAGATTTTTGGTGAAAATTGCTAAAAATGACAAAGTTATAACTGATCCTTGCTATAAATCAATTACAAATGGAATCATCCTCCGAAATCCTTGGATAATGAGCTCCTGGTGATTTCGAAGAAAATCGGTTCGTGGAAATGACTAGGAATGAGAAAATCAATTCCTTATCCGTCTTCTGATCAATTTCCCATGGACTCATCCAGCAGAAAAGCAATTGCATTCTCACTTGGTGTATTGGAACAGATCGGTTCGTGGGAACTACTCAAAGTAAGAAAATCATGATTTACAAGTAGCTAGTGCTAAAGACTCCAGCAGTCCAGATTCTCTCCTCGTGAGTTTGTAGGGATTCGTTCATGAAAATGACTCCAAAATCAA